>NC_058158.1:32539863-32839863 GCF_020080835.1 Cotesia glomerata
CCCGAAAGGATCTGCGAGATCTCGACATCAGAACCCGTAAGACTATCAACATGAACCGGAGCATGCACCCCAATTCATCAGTCGCCAGATTATACCTCTCCCGGTCGATCGGTGGGAGAGGTTTGCAGAGCTTGGAGCGGCTTCACGATCGTTTAGTCCTGGGTTTAACACACGAAGTTGTCAATTTCACTGCAGATGAGGATGACTTTCTTATGCAAATTGTTCATAAACATGAGAATGCGCATAAGGGGTCGTTCTTATATAAGGCAGCAATATATGCGGCAAGAACCCTTGGTCTTGGAGAAATAAACGCTCTTATGGAACTCCGAAAGGAGGAATTCAAAAGCGTCATCAGGAACGCCGAGGAAAAACTACTCCTAGGCAAACTGATGGACAAGTCTATGCACAGCGTGTTCTTCAAACACGTGCGTGATCATGGCTTGTCCACCCAGCTGACGTTTTCCTTCTTAAAGTCAGCTGGCCTGATGTCCGAGACTGAAGGGTTCATATTTGCTTGCCAAGATGGTGTCATTAACACTCTAGAGTACCGTAGCAAGGTGCTCCAGGTGCAGCTCCCGGACACGACCTGCAGGGCGTGTAAACTACATCCGGAGACGCTTATGCACATTTTGTCAGCATGTCCTGTGCTGGCGAGAGGTGCGCCATCCAGCGTCACAATGCTGCCCTGAGAGTACTGTACTACTATCTTCGTCACCGCTACGGTATTGACGTGACACCGGTGCTGCCTTATCTGCCAGGAGATATTCCCCAGGTTGTTGAGAATGACAGTTGCAAAATTTATTGGAACATGCCATTTGCAACAACTCGGCGGATAGATCACAACAAACCTGATATTGTGCTCTTCGACAAGGCTACTCGTGACATTTATGTCATTGAGTTCTCGGCCCCGGCTGAATACAACATCTCAGCCAAAGAAGAGCACAAAAGACAAATATATCAGGATCTCCTGTTTGAAATTGGCAAACTTTACCCAGGTTACCGTGTCAAGCTCGTCGTCCTGATTGTTGGCGTCCTCGGAGGGATGAAACAGTCTTTCGTATCCTCACTTGCCAGAGTTCCAGCTTGCTCATCAAAAGCTGAATTCTTGACGGTCAGGATGCAGAAGGCTGTCATACTAGGTTCCCTCCGTCTACTTAGGAAAATGACTTTGGCCTGCTGTGATCACTAACCGCCTTGTTGTGCGGAGTGGTACAGCAGTAATGGATGGAGCTCAGGCTGGGCCCTCGGAGAATCGGACTCCGGGGACAACCCCCCTGAGCATTTAATAACATAATAATAATAATAATAATAATAATAATAATAATAATAATAATAATAATAATAATAATAATAATAATAATAATAATAATAATAATAATCATAATAATAATAATAATTATTATTATTATTATTATTATTATTAATATAATTATAATAATTATTATAATTATTATTATTATTATTATTATAATGATGATGATGATGATAATAATAATAATAATAATATTCTTCGAAAGCTTTCCTTCCTTCCGACACACTGTTGTGGTCTGTGGTTTTGTTCATCCTTGTCAGAAAGGATCATAATAATTTGTGTAAAGTTACTTGTACAGTTTATTCGCTTTTATTTTATTCCCGAGAAGTAAATGACTTACAAAAGATTAATATAAAAAAAAAATAAAATATTTATAAAAGACGAGAAATGTGAACTGAATTAAAAGATTGTAATTACATGGCAGATTTAATCAGTAAAAGACTCAGTTTAAATACTAAATAAATAATTAATAAAAAAAAAAGTATACATACATGATTAAAATTAAATAAACGACCAAAAATAAAGACTAATAAATAAGAATATAGAAAGTAATTATTGATTGGAGATTTTTGATTCACCTGGATATAGAGTTACTATATACGGTCTCGTCATCGCCAATCAATATGCTAAAAAGTGATATCAGAACCGCGGTTTATCCGTGTAATAATGATGATAAATAAAAACGAGAAATATGTAAGAGCAAGTGAGTGAGAGAATCGATACGTATATACACAAGAAAGATGAAAATAAGTGAGAGAGAGAAAGAAATAAATGAAAAAACGAGATGATCGGCAATCGTCTATAGCCGGCAGTCGTATAAGACTATATAGACCCTCCCTCTATTTCGTTCAGCAGTCTTCACGTCGCAGATCTCCTTTTGAATGTGCGCCGGCCAATTAAAATAATTAGCAACGAAGGGAACGAGACTCTGCGCGATTATAGATATACCAATGTGCACTTTAAAGCCTCAAGTCTTAAGCTATACATCTATACATACGTGAGCAGGACCAATTCTCTTTCTCTTACTCGTGATGTACAATAAAAGAAATCCCGTGACTTTTAATGTCTATACACACAAGAGCGAGCTTATATTTACGACGCAAGTGATTTAATAACCGCGAGCAAGCCAAGACCTCTAGCAGCTCAGCGCGTAATCACTCTTGTCTTCATCACTTTTGTCAAGCGCGCGCAATTTAAATTCAGAGTCATTTTTTTAACAAACTTTAATTGAATAGACATATTTGATTGGAAATAGCGGATCTTCCAGACACAAGTTAATGATTATTTTATTTTTAATTACATTTAAAAAAAATAACTCTTAGAAGAAACAAACTAAAAGTAGCCATAAATAAAGCATCTTATTGTAGATGTATTTTTATTATTATGCAGCAAGCACCTCTATCAGCCGGTAGCTTGTTGTTGATGGAAGGTAATTATTGAAAATGGCCCGAGACAACACAGACAAAATAATAAATCTCTGGTGAATGACTCGGGACACTGAAAAGACGTAAATAAACGTTGACGTACGAATGATACTGGTGTGTAAGACACGGGGTGACGCCCGTCGGAGGTACACAACAGGACGCCGAGCTCAAGAAGCATGTTCTCCATTGGCATCTGTGTGCTGTGTGTGTCTCTGTCCGTGTTTATAAATCCCGTGTACAGGGTACAGGTACAGGTACGGATATACATCGGGTATACGTCGCCGATGGATAGAGGGCGGGGGTCTGCAGGGTATCGGTGGGTATAACTGAAAGAGAGAAAGGGTATTATAGCTGAGAAGAGCGACGGGATAGTGACTCCTGGGGCCGGTGAAAAATGTCAGCGGTGTCGGCGTTCGTTAGCGTGCTTCCGACTTGTCAAAGGTAGGCTTCGCTCCCCGATACAATGGGGGCTCGAATATCCACTCGGGAACGACGGACTTTGCGACCGCGTGAAAGATGGCCCCGTTGTCTCGTAAATTTAACCGTGCCGGTGGACGGACCGCCAGCCTGTTACTACTTCTCCTACGTACTATGTTTTAAATGTTACTGTATACTATGCATACTATATGCTCTCTTGTATGTATAATAGTGGCCCAACTATATCCCATATAATATCTATGTATGTATGTAGGCTTTGTTGATGGTGATATTGATGTTAATGCTACTGATACTGCCTTGAAGATATTTTTTCATTCGTTTTTTCTTATTCCGCCATTGCTACTTGATATATCCTACATTAATGGTAAAGAGATGCTAGAGCTTAAAATAAACGTATACGTATACGTGATTTCGTCACGGATCGTGGACTGATGCGATGAATCCTTTTACTACTGCTATATACAAACGCGGACGTACTGGTTCTGTTTGTCTTGATACTTATACGATCTTTCCGGCGTAAATTTTCAAGTGACTCTTTTATCTGGTGGCTTATCATTTAAAGGAAACCTTTACGATTGTTTTATTTGTTGAAGAAATTATTTTTTCCATTGATTTAACGCTAGATATTGTAGAATACCCGTCTTAGTACCAAGACCAAACGGAATTATTTGAATGTAAGAAAAAATAAAAATAGTTATTTGTTTATAAATTTAGATGTGCATGGTAAAGGGAAGGCGATGGATTGTTTATGTAAATAAAAAAGCTCGTCGGCATTTCCTTTTTCTCCGAGGACGTGTATCAGCGTAGAAGGAACGCTCAGTCTATGTCGTTTATTTAGTTGACTTCTAAACATCTTGAAGGAGTATCTTTGGGTTCTTTTGCTCCTGTTGTCTATCCTTAAATTCACTTGGTCGATGTCGTCGCGACTGCTGTTGTTGTTGCTGTTGTTGACTAAACCGCTTACGCTGTGCGGCATTCATTTATTCAAAGTAAGTTATTGCGATCGAACCGGCCACTATATTACGTATAGCAGTATAGTAGAGAAGCCGCCGAGTAGTCAGGGAAGGCTCGAGTCACTCGCCATTTCCAGGTAAGATATTCATCTAATTCTTCGCCTCGATTAGTTGAACGCAAAATCCTAAATGATTATCTCGATCCAGCCGTGTGCCACCGAAATTTCTTGGTATTTATCAATAAAATTCAATTTTTTTATCCTGCAAACTTATGTCTTAATAAAATGCAGCTCCAAGTTTATCAGGTAGATAAAGGAATTAACATAAATTAATTCGTAATTGTAGAAAAATTTTGTTTATTTTTTCTTACGAATGTTTTTATTAAACACAGCAACTGACATTTCTTAATAGATTAAGAAAAAAATTTGTTTGACAAAAAATTTACGAGAAAAAAGAATCAGATTGTTCCAGTTAAAATACTCAAAAATGGAAAAATATCGAAAAAAATTTTGCAGTTACTGTATTTTGAAATAGGACAGCCGTATAAAATAAAATTAGTTACAATAGATGAAATAACATCTCAAAGAACACTTTTTAATATTACTTTTTTATTGGATTAATACATTTTTTGATATGGTAGCATAGGCTACTTTTAGTTTACTGTAAAAAAAAACATGAATAAATAATTTAAATCTTCGATATAACATTTTTTACAGCAATTATATTATTTATATAATTTAAAAAGCACTTTAATAAATAGTTCAAAGTGACGTCTATCTGTATATAATAATTTTTTTATCTTATCAGAAAATCTGGATTAAAAATTATCCTTTTGATCTTTTATATAACTTGATTCAATCAAATGATATAACTTACGAAGAAATTAATAGCTCTTTTCAAATATTAAATACATCATTCTCATTTTGTAATTTCAATGTCATCCAAAAAATTTATTTTTTCTATTCAAAAAAATTCTGTTGATCTTTTACAAAATATCCACCGAGCATGTGTTGCAAAAATGATAGAACCTTAAAAATTCTCCTTCGTATATTTGCATCAGGACCAGCCCGAGACAAAAATAAATCATCGTCTAAAATGTTAGCAATCCAGTGGACATATTACAAGAGATCCATCTTAAAGACATACCAGAAATATTAGAGCGTGTGATGTTGGACATTTTAGCAGTAGCAATGGTAGGACAGGAGGGTCTGGTCTTGAGTTTGAGCTTGAGCAAGGGTGTGTGATCGATAAGAGTGTGAGTAAGAGTAAGAGGTGTTAAGTCGCCGTCATGAGTCGCCTGAAGTCGTAGAGCCTCGTGGGTGTTACTCAGATGTTCTCGGTATGCCGAGCGTGTGGCCGGCATGCATACTACACCCTCTTCTGGAGGGGTAGCCAGCGGTAAGCCCTCTGGGAAATTTCTAGAGCATGGTGAAACTAGGAGCAGTGGCCCGAGCACCAGAGGAATAATTTGCGAGCGTCTCTTCGGCATATCCGGCCTCGTGTGTTACTCGGTTACTTCCAGAGTAGTAACACTCTTGCATGAGTTCGGCGTGTTTGGACTATCTTCCTCGCCGCATGTCTCTCCTGGGCACGCGGCTCGTAACATTCTCAGGACCACGACACACTATATACACGAGCACATATCGGTACGCCAGCTCTACTCTCTACTCTCTGGTGTTGTACTTATACTGACGTGTAACTATATAGATATATTGCTAACCCGGTACCCGGTAAACGGTTATTCCGGACGCGTCTCTCGTACCCACTACGTGTTGTACAGTCAGAGTAGAACAGAAAGAGAGAGAGGAGCCGTTCTTCGTGTCGCCGAAGACGTCGTCATGGAATCCTGGAATTCGTTCCCGGGAAATTCCGCACTACTTCTCTTGTGCTTTATATATATTACCTTTACGTGCTCTGCTAGTAGATATTTTGTAGGATTAATTTGTTTGACAGGATACAGGTCAATATTTTTACACATGAATATAAATATAAATAGCAGATCGGCGTTTTAATTTATTTCTTACGAGTTTCATAGCCAGATAAATATCATGGGAGCAATGCGTTTAGCCAAAAAAAATACTTCACGAATTCACGATGATATGTCTTATTTTTATGGTGACTTTGGGGAGTACTCCGCTGGGTAAAATGAAGTCACAAACGTTTTGTAGGATTATCGAAAAAGTCCGCTAATAAAATGTTATGTCCAGTATGAAATGGAGTTTTATTGGTTCTCGATGTGACTGGTATCGTAAAAGAGACTCTTGAGGGATCTCATATCTCTTGCGTTCGCTTTGCTACTGTACAAGCTGTCTCGTTTTTAAATATTGTATACGATTTTTATTAAGAGATCACATTAATAAAAACGAATCACTTAGCTAATTGTCTTTGTCTGCTTTCATTTTATTTTATTATAATTGTGTTTAAACTTGAGGATGAAAAAAATTATTTTAGTGTAAAAAAAAAATGAGCGGTACAAGGTACAATAATGGAATTTTTGTTAAATATCGATCGATTTTTCCGTCGTCATGCATCACCAAAGAATTCGCGGCCGGCGAACCATTTTGTAGAATATAAATCTCTTTTTTTCACGACCCACTTTCCGGACGGACGCGTATTTATTGCCGGTCGGTTTGCGGCTGGAATGTTTTTTAAATCTAGACAAGATAGAACGAAGAAAATGTGGAAAAAATATTCCGAGCAGACCCAAGTCGAAATTTTGATCGTATTTTGAACCTCCTAAGGTCCGATCAACTTCGGATCAGGGAGTTCAAAGTATGATCAATTCCCATGTTAAATTTGATCGTATTTTGATCTCCACAGTGGTACAAATTGCCGTTTTTACCACTCTGGAGTCCAAAGTACGATCAGACAGAAATAAAAATTCGGTCCGATTTTGAATGCCTTGATCGTATTTTATAATGATAATATTAATAATAATAATACCAGGACTGGGCCATAGTTAATTTTCAAGTCTGTCCCATGCCATGGCATTTGACTCAAAAATTATAAAAAAAATAATTTTAAACGTAATTTTTTTAGTTTGATTTTGATGTAGAGCTAACGCAAGTTTAGACCATTTGACTCTTAATTTAGACCTAACTATCACTAATTATAGAAATAAAGTGAAAATCGCATTCCGTTCTAACCAAGATTCGAACCCGAGCCGCGCGCTTGCCAGACTGATAACTAACCCCTACTCCGATATCCTCGTAGGAATATTAAGGTGATGAACATCTTATCATTCTCATAAACTAAATCTATAAGGTGACGAAGTATGACGGTTTATTATTTATATAATTTATGTTATTTAATATTGTGTTCTGATGAAAATAAACTATTTTTTACAAATGTTTATTAGTTAAAAAAATGCAAGAGTTAAGTTCTAATATTACTTTAGACTTTGTACATCGTTCTGTATATTTTTAATATCTTATTTTAAATCTTAATGTTTAAAATTACATTATTAAAAATCAACTGTAAATTATTATATTTTAATTGTTTTAAGACCAAATCAATTTTAACGATATGTAATTGTTTTGGTTAAATAATAAATTAAATATACACTGATTAATCCATTTGCCTGACTCAGTGAAAATGTTGATATTCCATTAATAATTATGCTTGAAATGCAATGAAGTGAATTATTAATTGATAATATTACTATAAGACTATACTTAAGTATTTGCCAATTGAGGCTTATGAAAAAGAATAAGCTGTATCTCTCTGAAATGTATAAAGATAACTTGCAAACACAATCTTCAGTGGTGCAGTATCTAAAAAATAACTATCTCCGATTTAGACTGATTTATTGTTTTATGCAATGGTCGCACTCTATTTATTTACAAAACATTCGTAATTGTAAAATTAATCATCACTTTACTGTTATTCGTGGAGTAGTTGCAAATAACGTAGTTGTTGCTAATGCTGATAATTTTTTAAATGATATCAGATTATTCTTATGTAAGTGCTATAAAACTGAAAACATTGAAGCTGTCGCGATAGAATAATTAGTAACACCTTGCTTCTATATAATAAATAATAGTTTAAAACAAACTAAAAAAGAGAAAATAAATTTTGATAAATAAGGTAAAAGCCCCAATAGATGATCATGTACCAGTATATGATCACTCCGTGTATTTGTATACCTATATTTGTGAATATAGATATACAAATACATGGAGTGATCATATACTGGTACCCATACAAAAAATGAAGATCGGCCCGATACTGGGCCAAGATTGGTAACCGATCTTTAAGTATCGGCCGAGTATCGTGAAATATCGTTGGGCCAAGACTGGGCGAGCATCGGATGGTAACACCCAGCCGATATAAGCGACTGAGCATCGGCCGAACATAGTAACCAAGCATTGGCCGAGCATCGGCCAAGCATAAGCAAAAAATCAAATTTTAGGTAAAATAATTAAAAAAAATTTTTTTTCATTGTTTATTTTTGAATTATTATTATTCTGAGGTGATGAACTACTGGTTGATAGAAATTAATTCTGAAAAAATCCGGATGCGAAGGGATTTGAACCTGGTCCGTCTGCGTGGAAGCCTCGAGCGGTGTCACGGGCGCTGCTAACTGATCTCAGTGTAACGTTCTTAGTTTAATCATTTCAATGTTCAACAATCAATTTTTCTCAGTATAATTGAGTTAACTTGATTGTTGTTACGAATTTTTCTATTTATTTCATAATTGAACAATTTCTGAATTTTAATAATAAAAACTAACTTCCCAGTTTTTTAAAACTTCGTTTTTTAAGCAAGAAGTTCAAAATTAATTAAAAATAAATGATTTATTATTAGTAAATAAATATATATATTTATATTTGTATATTTTTATTTATATTCATAAATCTATTTGTGAGTAAATAAATCATTCATTAAAAATCATTAGTTTCTTGCTAAAATATTTTTTTTTAATACTAAAAGAAATAGGTTCAACTGATTGAGTAATGTAAAAATTTATTGAAAAAGTCCTCCAAAAAAATATTCATTAACTTATTAAGTCTGTTTTAGTGAAAACAAATGTTGATTTAATTTTAATAGAGTTTGTTAAATAATAAAAATGTTAATTAAAAACTAAAAAATGATCAATATAATATTTATAAAAAAAAACATTGTTAATAATTTAAATTGGTGTTTTATCCTAAAAAAATCTCTTAAGATAATTTTTAAAAAATTGATTTACTAATTTTTAGTACATATTAGTTTATAATTTGGTCAAACGTTAAATTAAAAAATTGAAAACAATAATACAACATAGTAATGACTAATATGTATTAAAACAATAAATATTGTTTTCAAGTGTAATAAAGAATTAGCCAGAGCATCGGCCAAGCAATGGCTGATAATCAAATCACATACCATTATACTATAATAAATATCGTGCGGTAGCCGATGGCTTACCTAGACTAGGCCAGTACAAATCGCTAATGCTTGGCCGAATATTAAAGCCGATGGTTTACCGAGGCTAGGCCGATACAAAACGCCGATACTTGGCCGAGTATTAGTAGCCGTGCCTTGGCCAATGAACGGAAATTGTTGAGCATCGGCAACTTTGTATGGGTACGTGATCATCTATTGGGGCTTTTACCTTATAATTAATAATAGTGTAAATAAGAAAAAAATCTATTTTATTGTAAAAAAAGCGTGGGGTGCATAGTGTCAATAGTTATAAATATTTTATTGACAGATATAAGTAGATGGATCATTATTTCAACAATATCTTAAAAAGCACCCCACGCTTTTTTTAAAATGAAAATACATTTTTTTCTTATTGATTTACACTTCTATTAATTTATATTTAATAAAATTTTTTACACTATTCTTAATTCAAATTTATTAAAATTTATTTTTTATTTTTTAGTTTGGTTTTCTATAAAAAGCGTGTTTTTTAATTTTTTTTTACTATAATTTATTTTCTACTTTTGATTTAGGTTTATTTATTTTTAACTACTATTAATTCCGTAATTACTATATATTAGTAACTGTAATTATGACTATTGCTTTGACTATTCTCCAGTCAAGAAATTTTTCTTTCTGTGTAAGATTTTTCTTCGACACATTAGAGGTTTACACTCACATACACACACGCCGACAGATATCCTCGTAGGAATATTAAGAACTAGTTCCTAGGACCTTAAAAATGTGAAGATCAGATTAGAACTTGATTTTCGAAAACTGGCATGGATTTTTTTTTTTTTTAATCATTCATTTGTAAAGCGAGAACTTAAAAATTTAGAAAAAGTAATCGTAGATGTAAAAAAAAAATTATTACGATGCACAATGACGATAAAAATTACTGTAAGAAAAGTTAGAAAAAAAAATTTTTTTTTGTTTTTTTAATTAAAAAATTTTTTTTTCTTTTAAATTGTAGGAAATGACGTTAAAATATATTTTAGGAAGCTGAAAGAGCTTTTTGGAAAAAAAAAATTTTCTTACGAAATTTTGGGGGTACCCCATTTTGCCACCCCTACCCCATTTTGCCCCCCCCCCCTCCCCTATATTGATACAATTTAAAAAAAAAAAATTGAACTATTTTTCAAAAAATGTAATTTAACACAAATTATATTGCGCTTGAGGAATTATAAAAACATAATAAGTGTATAGATAAATAGAATAAATCCATGAAAGTTACAGGTTAATATGGACAGAAATTATTTTTGTGATTAGTTTAATTTGTTCAATAATTATTTATAATTAATAAAATTTTATTTATTACTTTTATCGGACTTGAAGGTTTAAAGTCGGACCTCTCGATAAACGGTCGGACCAAGGAGTTCAAAATCCGATTTCTCGGTAAACAGTACGTCCAAGACGTTCAAAATCGGAACTAGTTGGACCATGGAGCTCAAAGTAAGATCAATCCGAACAAAAACAGTTTCACTGTGAAAAAATCGCGCCAAGTCCACGTTCATAAGACTATTAGGAAAAAAAAAATTTTTTTTTCTTTACAAAAAGATACAAAATAAAAAAATAAAAAAATCCAAGTAACCGATATGATTGCTTATGATTTTCGGAAATTACAAAAAATCTTATTGTAAATTTATAAATTAAAAAAAAAATTTTAGAACGTATTTAGTGTGCGTGGTTGCAAAATATTTTACTTTTAATGAAATTTGTAAAATCTATTTACTAGGACTTTAAAAAAATTGAAATACACAATGACGCACACCAAGTACGTTCTAAAATTTTTTTTTTAATTTTTAAATTTACGATAAGATTTTTTTTAATTTCCGAAAATCATAAACAATCATATCGGTTACTTGGATTTTTTAATTTTTTTATTTTGTATCTTTTTGTAAAGAAAAAAAAATTTTTTTTTTCCTAATAGTCTTATAAATGTGGACTTGGCGCGATTTTTTCACAGTGAAACTGTTTTTGTTCGGATTTTAGTATTTTTTGTAATTATAATGAAAATTTACAATTGGTACCAACTTAAATCTCGCGTTGGCAGCATTTTTTACTGCAAACTATCCCCTTGAAGCTACAGTTTATGTAGATATAATTCCAGTGCACCCTGGCGGCCGTAAATGTAAGCTGTGAATTACTTTTTTTGACTGTAGTTGCGTATCTATAGGAGGATTACTACACATTTTTATTTTATCTAGTCTGTGGCGCTGACCTTTCTCCATCAAAAAAAAGTCAGGATCGAAATTTGTGAGCGAGCTATAGTATGTGCTGATAAAATTTAATAATTTCAAGTAAATAAATTGTTATAAGTGAATATAATTAATTAATACGGTGATATAAATTATGAATTACTGTTATGGTAAACAAATTGGGTAAAAAAGTACCGTAGAATTAAATAAAATTTCGCAACCTGAAAAAACCGTTCTGCTTACAGTAAACACAGTCGGTAGTCTGGCGCTCCGTTTACAACGGATTTGAACGGAACTTGGCGCCAGATTCTACCGAATCTGTGGATTTCGGATCAGGAAGTTCAATATACGAACAAGTCGGACCATGGAGCTCAAAGTACGATCAATTTCGGATCAGGAGGTTCAATATACGATCGAAATTTCGTCTCGGGGATGTCCAGATATCAAGACGAAAAAAAAAAAAAATTATTATGAATAAATACTTACAATGTTTTATTTATAGTTTGACTCTGTGCAATATAGACAAGAATTTGATATTAAAAGTAAGTTATGTAATTAATCGTGTTAACATGATGAAGTCTACTGAAGCATTAGCGGAAGTTGAATTTAAGATAGCGAAAGGTATACAGTACATTTCTTATCTCATTCATTATATTTTTATTTCTCTGTTACTTTATTTAGTTTTTTTAAATTCGTTTCCCACGTGCTGTTACGATAAACGAGCATACCACATTGCGCTGAGTTCACCGCGATGTTATATGCACAGATATATGTATATAAAACAGCATCAGACGAGTAAATGAAATGAAACCGCGAAGCAACTTTTGTATCGATCACACACTCCAAGTCACGCGAACCAGAACGCTAAAGTTTAAGTTCAAGACAGTCCGTTTAAACGTATTTTTATTTTTATTACCTTTTTTATTTAAATAGAAGTTAAAATAAAAAAATAAATATTAATAACAATATTTATCATATATAACATATAACAGTATCATAATAATCCAGTAATGCTTAAATATTTATTTATTTAATATTTTTTATTTATCACAAGCTGCAGTTATTTTACATATGAGCAAGCCGCCAAACTGGTTATGTTTAATTTAACAATAAATTCAAAATTTTATTGCCAAGATTATCATACTGCGTGAATACGTGTGATACTATGTTGAAGAAAAATTACTCAACGGAACATATTTTTTTACGTACATATATATTTATTTTTTCTTCAACATAAATAATAAATAAACGTAATTATCATCCTCGGTAAACGCTCATTAGCAGTATTTATATGATTAATACTGTGATATTATATATACTTTAGTCTAAATGCGTAAATAATTAATTATAAAAACAATTACTCCAACCTCTTTTAAAGATAAAACTCTCATGTCTGTAGCTCCTGTGATCATTCTTGTTGTCGTTACTCTCGTTGTATTACGATATATTCAAAACATGACACGCCTTGCAGATTCTCATTTCATATGTTAATTGTAATCCTAACAATTATTATTATTATCATTATCAATAATAATAATATTTTAGTTAGTAATGACACGACATACATTGCTCATGCTTACTTCTAATATGCTTACAATATGCTCATAAATATATTACACACTTGTTTACAGCTGGTACATAAATTTTTTAATTACCTACTTATTCAGTAGCTGTACGCACTAAGCACGAATTGTAATTACATATTTGCTCATTGGATGATTTCATGACTTGATACCATTCTATTTTAACAACAATGTTAATATCAACGATCATCAGAAGTAATATATTTTACGGAAAAAGATTTTAAATTAATAATTAAAAAAAGAAATATTGTTTTTAAACTAAATTAGCTGAGAAAATTGAATTTAATTTTTCTCTCTTACTTTTTTAATTTAATTTAAGCAGGTTGATATAGAATAAAACAATATACAAGTATACGGGAAAATAAGGTGTTCTATTTTTTTATGAAATTTATATTTTTATTCAAGTTGTAACGAGATCAGAGCCGCCATCGCCGCGAGTGTAAGTAACGAGTTCGGAATTTCATTAGCCGTAGGGGTGGCTAGATTATTTTAAAGAGATACGGAATTACCTGATTAGGAGGGAAAAAGTCATTAACTCGAGCGAAACTAATTAACGCTAGGCTCGAGAAGGGTTTTCTTGTCGGAGTAAGCAACCAGGAGAATAAGGAGGAGGAAGAGGAGGAGGAGGAAGGGGGTGAGAGGGAGTATAAACGATGATTGGGAGACGGGAGGGTAATGAGGAGAATGTATAGAGGGTGAAGGGGAGAGAGAGGCAACAATATATACTCGAGAAGTAAGAAGAATCGAGGGTCGAAGGTTAGGAAGTAGGGATAAGAAGCTCTGTTTAAACAATAAGACCAGGATGGGGTTGTGCAGCTAATCTTGTTACCGTTATGAATCGCCGTAGGATATCTTCGGTGTACTTCTTCTTCTGTTCTCTTCTAAAACTCTAAACTTCTCTTCCTGATATACTCGTTGTTTTATTTTGTAAAACTTTTTCGGTCGTATACTTTGTTATAAGTATAAACTGCTAACTTCTAAGCTACAATTGCTGAAAAATATTGCGATACTATCCGAAGTCAAGGCACGTGCCTTACTTTTCTCCAGAGGCTCTGTCTCAACATCAGCACACAAATAATACATGTATGCTCAAATACAATGTTAAGATACACTAGTATAGAGTCAGATGTATATGTAGAGGTAGAGGTAGAGGGCTAAGATGAACGACTGTACTTTTTATCGTAACCGTTTACACTTTCACGGCTGAATTTTCTCGCGCCCCAACTACCAAGACAACAACGAGATGATTCAGTCCCTTAACTCGTGATGTCAGTGCTATACGCTTTCAGACAGACGGACGACTATTTTTTTATCGTTGACACCGGCAATATAAACCCCAAACTCTTTTTGCATACCTTATCATCAAAACTTTTCGCCGAGGCAATTCTAACAATTTTAGTATAAAACTTTCGTACCGGGTAATTTTATTTTTTTTATTCTTTAATTCTTCTTATTTTATAATTTTTTTTCAAAATTATGCTTGCAATTAAACTTTGAGTAATTTGATTTTCGGTAACAATTTATCGCCCTGTGAAATGGTATTTTTCACTCGGATCTCGGCTCGGGATAAGAAAAAAATTGAACAACCGGTGGATTATATGGACATTGTAAGAAAAGGAGCCTTAACGATCGCCGAAAAATCCAGCGAGTTATGGCTCAAGTTTGTCGCCTTTTTTCGGTATTCAAATGCGTGGGTATTTTTTTCATTCAGTTCATCATTCGTTGTCGAGTATTGCAAGTATTTTTACAATGTGTAATTCTTATTCATGAACATTAATCTTAGGCTTGAGATGTATATACTTAACTTAAATCATATAAAAATATGATTTTGATAGTGAAATAATTTATATTTCATTTACTATATGCTGATCGTAAAATGTAAGGTGACAGGATAAAATATAATGAGAAGGGAGTTAGAGAACAGGAATACGGAAGAAGGAAAAGCTTGGAAATACTCAAGTACCAGCAACCACGTCGTCACTGTCAACGTTTAATGAACAATATACATAAGGCGCGAGAAAGCAAAGGAAGAGAGGAAAGGGTGAGCGGATGTAAGGGGTATTGCAGGCTCTTCCTAGGTCGGGGTGGCAAGGGTGACGGCCTGGATAGAATGAGTGGAAGACTAAGAATTCAACATGGCCAACAGTCTTACGAAGGATCACAAGGGAATCCTATGATTACATTCCTCCAGTCTCGAAGCTTTCACGCCGCTGTGTATGTACACTAATATAACGTCCGTAGCCTCCTCGGTTTCTCTCTTCTGCAGAGTTCGAAATCCGTCCGTTATACAAATCGCGATGTCGTCGTCGGATGATTCAGATTGTTCCTACGAGACTTCGGGGGATAGGATGCTTATTATCCTAACTTCGGTGTAAGCTCTGACGTGAAAAGGAGATTCTAAAGGACAAGATGCAAGAAACTTTCTGATTCTATTGTTACATCAGACATTTCTGCTGTCTACTCTTTATTCTACTCTCATGCTTTAATTTTTTTAACTATATATATATATATATGGATAATAATGTAATGTTAATACCGTTTCATTGAAATTTTCAAATCGATTTAACTGAAATTTGCATTAAAAATTTTTTATAAGCTTTTTTAATTTGTTTACATCCGCTGAATAATTATCAGCGTGTACTCCATTTATTTAGTGAGCGTGGATTTGTTATCCAGGCAGATATGGAGTAAACAAAATCCCTTGCTATACGCATTTATGTTTGCACTAGTACCGGCTGTCGCCCATGCCAGTAAAAGCTACATACGCAGAGTATGTTCCATATACGCGTGAATAATCGTACTCAACAGCTACCATTGTCTTTTTTAATTAAATTTCGTTACGACCAATTTGCCGTACAATAGGATACTAATGGAAACGAGTAGAGAGAATGTTGCTTTCAAAAATTTCACGTGCAATCTCCTATTTCCAATTTAATTGCATTCAATTTTCGATTTGATTTCCTGATACATTCATTTTTATTTATGCCGGACAAAGAACCTCATTTCATCCACAAAATACATTTCGATCCAATTAATAATTAATAACAACAATAATAAGAGTATTCATTATTAACACTAAAAGTTAATGCAAAATAATTTATTGAGCGTTTAATAAAAATTTATTTTAATTAAATTTAAGTTTTATAATTAGTTAGTTTTTTTTTTTTCAATTTGAGTATTAATAAAAGTCTCATTAAATATATTTTTTTTAAAATTAATTTTATTGATAATAAAAGCAAAAAAAATTATTTTTATTATTCATAATATTTTTGTAATTATGAAGTTTCAGTAATAAACTTCATTTTGAATTCTATGAGACAAATAAATACTTATAAATATAAATCAAGCTCTAAGGTAGACTATAATCCATTGATGTTCGTTATTATCATCGTCGTGAAATCAAGAGTGTTGTTAAAATAAATAAATACATAAATACAACTTTTAAACTTTTTACGACTATCCAACTCATTATGGTCAATTTAATTGAGTTTAACTCTCACATATTAGTATTACACATACTACATAAAATAAAATACCACTGTGTAAATATAAAGGTAAAAAAATGAAAAAAAATAATTGATGAATTTTTGAATCATGAGAGATAAACTTTACTTTATTTTTTGTTAAAATTTTTTTGCAAAGATTTAATTTGTTGGGGAACATATTTTAGGTTTCTGTTTCTTATAACAACTCTTACATTGCACATATTGGCAATGTATCTTAGCTTTTTAGTGGTTGTTGTTATTTTTTGTTTCACCGTCTTTTTATTTTCTCGGTTGTTGCTGTACTGTTGTTGCTGTTGAATACCAATCTGGTGTTCTGGTAGTAGTCTCGTAGCGTTGGTAATTATTCTCCCTCTCGCGCCTTTTAAATACAGTAATCTTTGAGTTTCTTCGCTGGGCGTTGTTTATGGTAATCTACCCTACGGCTATAAATATTCTTGCAAATATAAAAATTGCACCCCTTCGTTTTTCGTGTGTAGCTCTGTATGGACTCTCATCAAGACCCACGATGGCTGCCGCTCACGCCACTTGAATAAAACAAAATAAATATTAATAAAATTCACATTTTTAATAAGAAATTTTACGCTTTCATTAAAAAAAAATTAATTAAGAATCCTATTTTATATTTAATTAATTAATTTAAATTTAATTAATAAAATTACGTGTTTAGATAACAATAATAATTATAATAATTGAACAAAAAATTAATTATTTAATCTCGGCTGTTGATTCATCATGACTCTAAGGAGAAAATAAATAAATGAAAGATTGCGGATCATGGGATAAATGATGGGTGATGTTTCCGAGGGTCAACAATAGTGACCTAATCGATTTATAATCGATCAACCCATGGCATGCTGTGTGATTTTATTCGACTCTATGACCCTAATGAACTCGACAAAGTGCTCTTGTAACAACAAATCGTACAATAATGTCGATAAATATAACTGATAAATATTTTATTATTCAATGTTATAAAATTTTTTCACCGCATCAGTTGTTTACCTGCGCATTTACGACGAAATAAAATCGGAATCTTGAATATTTATCGCGTCAATCGATTTCCAACAAAAGATGCATAAAAGTCAAGACTCGACAGAAGCTAAAGTTTGTAGTGCAGATAAAAGTAATGTAATGTATTGTACATTGTGAGGAAGAAGAGCAAGAGCAAGACCGAGCAGAGTCGAAGCTGGCGAGAGTGTAATTATGAGGCCGCGATCCGCGTCTCTAGATAGTAGGCCCTGTAACACATGGTGATGGATGTTTTCAGCGTCTGCTCGGTGTCTTCTCTTCTGCTCTTCTTCTAGTGGTTCTGCTTCTGCATTAACTGACTTACGAGTAGGTAAAAGGGCCCAACAGCCACATCGCCGACACGCCGCTGTCCTAATGCGGCTTCGCTGCCGCCATTCTATGCAAATTTACGTCGCGCTTACTCGAACAAGGCGAAATCCGCGGGAGCTAAGAAACATCCCAGTTCGTAAAATAAATAAAATATACGACCGTTGAAAAATATATTCAACAATCGACTGACCCTGTGTGCCAGACTAGAAACTTGTGTTGTTTCCTTCGTCATTTTTTAATTTAATCCTTTGAAATATTGTATTGTTATTGAATATCCGAGTGGAGGTTTAGGAAATTTAAAGTCTTTTAAAATGTCAACAATAAATACGTGAGATGTCTTAATAATTATTTTGGGTGTTGGATAAGAAAATAATAATATTTAAGTTTTACACAATATAATCCGTCTTATTTTTAACTAGCAGTCTGCCCCGGCTTCGCACGGCTATTTAACAAAAATTTTTAAATTAATTATAATATCATATAGCCTATGTCAACCGGGGATAGTGTAGCTTTCCAACAGTGAAAGAATTTTTCAAATCGGTTCAGTAGTTTCGGAGCCTATTCAATGCAAACAAATAAACAAACAAACAATCAAATT
Organism: Cotesia glomerata; assembly: GCF_020080835.1. NCBI lineage: Eukaryota > Metazoa > Arthropoda > Insecta > Hymenoptera > Braconidae > Cotesia > Cotesia glomerata. Next base: position 32,558,620 of record NC_058158.1, read on the forward strand.
TTATCTCTTTATAATATTAGAAGAGATAAAATTGTTAATGATTGAAATAATACTGATAAATTTTTATTGCGATAATTTACAAAAATTTTTCAATTTATTCAATCTGGTTTGATGTAATAATGGAGTTTTTTTTATCTTTTAAAGTTTTATTATCAAAATCTAATTTTTCAATAAAAAAAAATTTTCAATTTCGTTTTGATATTATAAGTTTACAACTATTTTCAGTTTTTTTTTTTCAAAATTCGTTCATTAATTTTAATTTCGCTCATTTAATCTCAAAACTAATAAATTAAATAAATAATTGAATAACCATAAAAACTAAAAAAGTTTCTAACAAAAAAAGATCATGTGATTATTTAGCATCAAGTATCAGACATGTAAAAAACATCTCATATGTAATATTCCGTGGTGTGTTGGTGAAACTAGCGAGTGTATAGTCCCGCCCAGGTCTGCTGGCCAATAGTCATTAGCTGGTACCATTAAAGCATGTATGCACGCACTCACGCACGCGTTTTTATATATCTTTCTCTCTCACAAACTCATTAAATCGTAGGTGTAAGTGATGATCTGTCTTTCTTTCTCTTTTCCTCTCAATCATTAGCCATCTCGGTCATTCTCATTTCTATTCCCCGTTCTCTTTATCTCTTTCTCCGCTGAGTTTATCTGCAAGCCCGAAGCCCGTGTGTTACTGGCGGCAGTGGTGGTACGTGTGTGGCTCCACTACCTGTGCTACGTTGGTAGTAGCACACCTTTGACTACCAGCCAGGTACACATTAATATATCCATACCACACAACATAATACATAACACTAGCTCACGGTTGTTGGTTGTAGGGTATAGTAGCAATCGTCCAAGACTCCCAAGCCCACTTTACTTATATTATGTTCGTTGCATTATACACATATGTGTATATCGTATATACTCATTTATCGGCGGGCAAAAGAGTTGAGCTGAGTTAAATTGTATGAGTTGAGTTGAGTTGAGTAGAGGAGAAGGTGGATTATTCGACGGACAGGAGGCCGGGGCGGATCCAAGAGGCGGCATTAACGCCGCCTTCTCGAGACTTTATTGCGGCTGATACTGAACACGTAATCAAATGGCAATTGCCATTTACTTATATTTCAAGTTTCATTATTATTTCGTACTTTGCTATCAATATAATTACGTTTTATTTATTCAAAACTCATTTTGTATCGCACCAAGTAGTACTGATGCTAGTAGATAAATCCGTAAAAGTCAGACAAGTAGAAATCAATCGATAATTTTTTTTTAGTATTTTATTTCCATTTATTTTATAACAATAATTATTTTTATTGTAGATGTTTGATATTTTTTAATAGATAAATAATATAAAATTAAAATTAGACAGTTATTTATTAAAAGTGGATAGTGAAGCCGCAATAATTTCCGTCTTCCGCGTCGAATTAATCCGGCAGGTCGTTTTATCATTTATTGACGATAAGTAGAGGTCAATGTACTCGATAATTAAAGTATTGAATAAGAGATATCAGAGTAGCGTTTGATACTTTTTTAAATAATTAAATATTGACTCATACCACTTCCATTGACTTTATTATTATTCACTTCACTTATTTTATATATATTAATACAAAAATTTTTTTTTCACACATCACTTAATTATCAACTGTACTGATAAGAATGAAAATAAAAAAAAAGTTTAATAGTTAAGTAAGATTGTCTTTATTCGAGCTCAAATGAAGAACTGCGAACTTGGATTGCGAGGACTTGGACTTGGACTTGCCTGGAGGAACAAGGTAGACGAGGAAGATGATACCCGCTGCGATATATGCGGGGATTATATGTTTGTCCATTAATATGCGCTGGTGAGACAAGGTCCACAATATGGGTTATATCTACACATGTATATGCTATATACGTATATTTGTTTCTGTTGATGATGCGTTGGTCTTTCTCTGGCGAGTGCCAGTGGGTCGGTGGGTCTTCAGGTCTAGGGCCGGCCTTATTCGATCGAGTCCTATATCATTTATCATTCGACTCATATCCGCCCTCAGCTCGCTTACAGACTCGACTCTTGCTCAATACAATTATGCTGTTTTTTTGACACTTTAGGTTTTGTTATTTTTTCAATTAAACTAAATTTTTTTAATTGCCAGATTTGTTATTTTTTTTTTTTTTTTTATTTTGAATTACTCCGAGCTAATTTAGAAACTTAATTATTTCAGTGGTTCAATAGGCTGTAAAAATATTTCATCAGCGAAAATTAATTTACGGGGACTATTATTATAATTATTTTCTGCACCGTCAATATATGAGTATAATGAATTTTTTGAAAGTTAATAGTGATGAGAAAAAAAAAAATAAATAAATGAAAATAATAAAAAATCAAAACTTAAACCGTTAATGTAATATCCCATCGTCGTAAAAAATATATTCTGACCTCACAGCAGACAGTTTTAAGTCGTCAAAATTTTAGTCATAATGTGAACACATAATAAGCCAATGGGGTTCTTTGCAACAATATGTGTACATGTGGATATAAAAACAGATATAGAGTGAGACTTAAGCTTAAAAAGTATCGTTCGTTTCTGAGAAGTTGCCCAATTTTATTATATTAGTTAGTATGTATAACGACAGTGTAGTAGATGAGTCGAAAGAGAGAAGTATAGACAAGACGATACGAGATGAGATGAAATGAGCGACATTAAGACTAACGAAGGCCGACTTGGAATCTCCGATGAGGATGAGACTCTCTGTATGCTATATGCTCACATATTCGCGAGTTCTCAATCAGGTTAGACCGAAGGCGGAGTATTAATTTCTGCCAACAGTTTATATACCACCGCACCAGCGTTTAACCGTGTGGTGTGTTATATTCTTCGAGGATTCACCATCGCTTGATTTACTAACTCGTGCTTTTTATTTCGAAACCAACCGTACGTTTCTATATGTTAATCCATTGCTATATCGGATATACTTCTTAAATATATAAATATCCGTGTATGTGTGTGTAGTCAACTATACACCATAGCATATACGGATGTAGAGAGAAAGATCATTAAGCCCAAAACAGTTCGCGAGACTTTATACGTTTGGGCAACATCATAAATATGAAATATATCAAAGACTTATCGTTATGCGGTGGGTCATCGATTTTCACCACTTCAATTAGCAGATAATTAACACGAAACTTGTCGACAATTTTTAATAATATTTATCAGCCATTAAAATTTTTATTATTATTATTTATTTTAATGAGAAAATATATTTTGTTTCATTTTTGATGCATTGAATACTTTTTTAAATTTATTTTTACAATATTGATATCATTAAAAAATTTTTGGAATTTTTAATTCAAATTTCTCCAGTATAAATTATTTTTTTAATTTTCCATAGTTATAAAATTAAAAGCAAAGCAATTTTTGTTATTATTTATTTAAATGAGAAAAATTATTTTGTTCAATTTTTGATGCATTAAATATTTCATTTTATTTATTTTAACACTATCGCAAAAATGAGAAAATTTACAGAATTTTGAAATTTTATTTCAATTTTCCGTAGTTATAAAGTTGAAAATATCAATTAATATAATTTTCAAAAGGATAAAAATTTTTAGTGGTAAAATTGTTTATTAAAATGGATTGAATGGCCGAAATATTGTTTTGAAGTGAAGAGACGAAATAAAATAAAAGGGGACTGAAAAAAATAAGGGAAATTTATTTTTAAAACGGGGAATGGGGAATAAATTTGTGAGCTTAACTCGCTAAGATTTATTTTTTCAAGATGTTATTTTAGATGTTGGGTAGTTTTTTATTTGCTGACCAATTAGTAAGCGAGAGTCTGATTTAGTCGAAATCCATCAAGTCGTGTATCGTTTCTTCATGTGACAGATGCTTAAAGGCCCGTGAATTTGTGGCAAGATGAAGAAGTTTCTGTTGGACACTTGTGTCTCTTATGTCCCAAAGGAGTAAACGGTGTAGGCGCATCGATCACGATGAAGAGTTACTTGGAAAGTGCTCCAGGCGACGGCTGGTAGCGCCAGAAATATATACCATTCCTTGTCTCTTTCTTTTCTTTCTAGTTAGTTACTTTTTTTTTTTTATTTCATTTTATTTTTTTCTTTGTTTTATATTTTTTCCATTTCATTTAGACTTCTTTGTTTTTAGTTTTTTTCTATGTATCGCAGTCACATTCTCGATCTACGGTGAACCGAGGTGGATTACGTTTGATAGCTGAATTGAAAGGGCTCTTGGCAGGTGCATTTGACCGTCGGCACGCCCCGTAGCGATTCAATGAATATTTCTCGCCTTGAAATTCAACCTCACAGCAGCACCGAGAAAATTTATAATAAAAATTCTACAAATCAAAATTATACCTCTAAATATACAAATGTAAATTAAAATACCTTGAGAATACATTTATGTAATCGAAAAGAAGAATAAAGATACTTAGACGAACAAAAAGTGACGGAGTAACAAAAATAAAAAGAAAGAAAAAACTGAAACAGTTGTGAGACGCAAGAAAATGAATACAAAAAGGAATTTCGTTTTTTGTAATTTTTTTTCTCATTCAAGCGGAAATTATAAAAGCGGATTGGAAACACGAGGGATGGTAATAAAGAGGGATGTTTATGAGACGCGTTGCAGCCATGGGCTCGCCTTAACTTCTAACTCCTTGGAAGGAGGTCTGTGGATACATTCTGATGTTGTTTATCGTGTTTCGGAATCCGAAGATAATATCGTATGAGGACTCGTTGTTCTGGTCGAAATTGCTTAAGAATTTGTCGAGTCTTCCTCTCGAAGTTTGCAAATATCACGTTTACTAAAAAAAAATTATCTCGCTTCTTAATGCGTGTACTTTAATATTTTTTATTATCAACAATAATAAAATGTAGTAAATGACGAGCTTTTGGAAGTCGGAATTTTCTTTATTTATTTTTTTTAATTTTATTTCAGTAAGTTATAATTTTGTTCCAATAAGTTTTAAATTACTGAAATATTTATCGAACTCTGGAAATTCTATTAAAAAAAAATTAAATAGTTCACTGTTAGTTGAAATTTATCTAATGAGTTGAAAACTTTTAAACTTGTTCATGAAATTACAATCGATATTTACTTATTAGAAATAAAAAAAATTGATAAAAATAGTTTTTACTTTATTTAAATGGAGCTATTCGTAGATGTTTATCTATTATAATAAAGACAGATATTAATATTATTTGTCTAAGAAATTAATAAATTTAAATAGTTTATTTCAACAATTTTTTGAGCAAAAAATCTTTGTCTCGTAAAATTTTTTTTCTCTCAGTGTATAACTCCAATTTTGTCTCTTTTTAGTTAAAAAATTTTTTTTTTCTCTAAAATATCTAAGAAATTTCATAAAAAATAAAAATAAAACGATCCTTAGTTTAAAAACTTAAAATTCACCGAAACTTTTAATGTGATGAGTGACACATGTAGTTTAGCAAAAAACTAAAACTAAAAATAAAAAAAAAGTACATAATAAATCACTTGAATTTAATACTTTCAGTGTGGTATAGAATCTACGATGACACAAACTCGGCTGTGCTCTCCTTCCATGTCTAATTGAAACCGCGGTCTTGATTTACGATCAAAAGGAACTAAATTAATTTGGCTATCGATCAAGCGTAACAATCGTTCTCGTATGCACACACGAATAACCAATTTTGGAACGTACTGATAGCAAATTTCTTTGTACATATACTCCAATACACCCACATATACCAACACACACCTCCACATTTATATTCATATATATATATATATATATATATATATATATATATATATATATATATATATATATATATACATAAATAAACATACGCTATACATTATTATATGTATGTAAAATTTCGTTTCATTTCGCACTCTGTTATTTCACCTGTCGATACATAGAATTCCGAGAATTTCACGCTGCCAAGTGTTTGATGTGAAAACAGTGTTTTTCTATCGCACAATATATCTGTCTCCCTCAGGTGTGAACGTGAACATGTCGATGAGTAAAACAAATCTAGTACATCGAATATGTGTCGTATGATTGTGTCTCCGTGAAGCTCATGTAATATTTTATTTTATCTCACATTACGCTTATACTTATATATTTTTTAACTTCTTGGTCTTGCATTCGTGCGTACCTACATATATTATTGCTGTTATTATGCACATTATTATTTTGCATTTATCATTATCATTATCATTATTGCTTTCATGTAGACGTGCATACGTGGTACAAAAAGAGCCCGCTAACGAAATCGTTTTAATTTAATGTCATTGTCATCGTTAAATGCTTCGTTAGTCGGTCGTATCTCATATGTTATATAGCTCAGCGTATACAGTATAAGTACGATGGACCGATGTTGGGTTTGTAACATAAACCGTTAATCATATCTCTGTTGTAAACGCTGTTAATACTTACACAGTTGTCGATTGAACGAGCATGAAAATCGATTTATACTTTTCTATATACACATATTGTACCGTGTATTTGCACTTGTATTATTATATTTTAGCTTTTAGTTTGTTTAACCCACTTATATTTATTTATTATTATTTTTCATTTTAATTACTATCGTTATCTATGTAATTATTAGATCAACGTGTTTATATTTAACATCACACAACTGCTCTACAATAGTCAAGAAATCTAACTTACAACAATTACTTAACATCGTACTCCATTTTTATAAATTATAACACTTTGGAAAGTCAAATAATAAATATTATTTTTACTCCAAATTATCAGCACAAATATTGGCTCTCATTTATAATTTTCCAATAGAAAAACAACAAATAGAAAAACAACATTGAAACAAATACGCGTTCAAAATTATAATTTTATTTGATTTCGTATAAAAACAATAATTTTTTTTTTTTGATTTACACAATATTGTATTTAAAATGATGATATTAATAATAGTAAAAAATATACATATATACATACATAGACTCATATATGAGGAGAAAAGAAAGATGCAAACTGTAATCATAATGTGGCGTTACGAATCCGCCGCAAGAGAAAAAGTTTCAAGGTAGAGAGAGCGTCGGCGGTGAACGTCAGTTGATTTAGTGTCAGATTGGTCATGGGTTGTCGCCTCACCTCCCAAGCTTATGTTATATACATACATATAGTCACCAAAGCCAGTATTATATTTTCGATTTTTTTCCTCTGTCTTTTTCTCCATTATTCTCTCTCTATCTCGAGAGGTTGAATATCTTTGATCCCCCGCCGGCACCTGATCATACGTACCATTTCATACAAACACGTTATGTTTATCCTTCTCTTACTCCGGTATATTTTAAAAGAAACCGATCTGCACAGTTTTGTTACATATACCTCTACTCACTATAAGTATACACTGTATAAACTTTTGACTTTACTCTTTATACATGGATTATATCCTTCATCCTTCACATAAATATATAAACTAATGTACGTATAACGCATACATATAGTAAGAAAGCCTCAGGTATGAAAACAAGAGTAAACGATACATTGAGCAAGACCTTAAACGTAAAAAGGGTTGATATAAATACGAGATCTCTACAACCAAGCCAATGATCATACAATGCAATCATGAAATCTCCTCGATATCTCGCTCCCCGGTATACGGAATTCATGATGAAAGATTAAGCTCTAGATTATCGTAGATGAGAATTCACAATAGCCTCGTTATCGATTATTTGTCGTGGTACATTAGAAGATCGAATACGCCGAGATCGAGTTCAGACTAAAATATTGCTATAAATATATTGTTATTTTTCTCATTAGTTTTGAGAAAAAAAAGGGACTAAAGCTTTTAAACTGATAATGAATTAACTTGATTGAAGATAAAAAATCTTCAAAATTTTTGTTCATGAATCAAATTTATTTTTTATCAACGTATCAAAATGAAATCACTCAAAAATACCCTCAACACAAACATCAAATCATTAAATGATAAAGTTTTTAATATAATACTTATGATTTTTTTGTTGAGGTAATTTTATTTTAGACTTTTTTGCTCCATAAGTTTCGTTAATGACTGAGCCGACCCTACAATTCATTTCCACACCTACGCATTATCGAATGGAGGCAGAGATGTAGACAGTGTTATGGCGAGCGGCACACACTACACGCGGGTACACGAAAAAACGTTTGAAAATGTGAGCTGGACTCTATAACTGGTGAGCACAGCTGTGCCTACCATCCTACTAAATTGCCTTGTCTCATTTCCTCCGACTCTTTTTTGTAGTTATCTCTTTTGCTCGCTCTATCTGTTGATGCTCCTCTTCAAAATATGTTCACGTGCTTTTTGCTTTGATATAGTAATAATGTAATACATAACAGATGAATCTATATAATACGAGTACGAGAATAACAGTTGTTATTAGGATTTTAAAATTGGACGGGGAACAACCTCTCATTTTTAAAAATTGTACGTCGATCTTCGTTGCTTTTGGTTTGAAAGAAAATATATATATTTTGATGCATTTATAATAATCTATGAGAATATATGTATTTATTATTTCAAGACTTTTTTATTGTTGATTATACGGTTTAAAGATTTCTGTAAACGGTACTTAAAACATTTATCTTGTTATAGATTAGATTAAATTATTATTGTAATATAAAAATTTATTGTACTTGTTATTGCCTCGATTATTATTATTAATTTGAAGTACTTTCGAGTTATTTAATCAGTGGGTTTTATTTAAATACCTGGGTTAATTTATTTACCAAAAAAATATTTAATTAAATGTTAAAAAAAACTTAAGAACTGAAATGAATAAAAATAAAATTTAAACTCTGAAATAACTTGAACCTTTGTCGGCCCGCGATAATTATCCTAAAATTCTAAATGACCTGGAAAAAAAAAAATAAAATTAAGTGTGAAAAATATTTTTCTTAATAATGAATTCGCGACAGACGGAAAAACGTTTCAAGAAACTAAATCTTATTTTGAATGCATACTTTTGGATGGGCGTTCCGTCGATAATTATCAGCAGGTAGAAACGAACAAAGTAGTGCACTAAAAAGAAACAATGAAATAACCCAGGATAAAAAAATTTTAAGATGAGAAGTAAGCCAACGGAGATAGACAGGAGGCGTTCAGGGCGTAACCGTTTCTTTTCTGGTCAAAAACCTATTGGCCTTATGCGTATTTCATCTCTCTTTTACGCGTAACATCTCTTCATTTTTTCATCTCTTTTCGTTAAAGGAAAATAGCGTATCACTTATCAGTAGCACGCAAATCAATCGAGTGATTAATTATCAAATTTATTGATCGCTAAATCTGATCTTTTAATCCTGGCAATTAAAACAAGACAAAATATATATTTTTTTTTTTTTTTTTTAGGGATGAACAAAATAATTTATTTTTATTATTTTTTTTTTCTATAGAAATTTTGTAATTGGTACTTGATTGAATTTTTGTATTTTTTACGGAGTATAATTATTTTGGACATGATTAGGTCACAATAAATAAAATAAAATATTACACAATATCTTAGTTAAGCATCGAGTTATCAATCATTCAAAAACCTACAAGGTTTTCTTGATCCACAATTTAGGGACGCAAATTATTTAAACACAAAATAAAAAAATAAAATAACATAAAGTAAAATACATACGCAATTAGTCATGGATTTTAAACAGTGAGTCACATATGTAACATGTATGAAGTACGTGCATGGTACGTGGGTAAACAAGACTTACTTGTCAAGTCCGAGGGGTGAAGTTGCCTTTGACGTCTGATTGGTCATGGACTTCGTTGATGTCTACTATTTTTTCGCATTTAATGCAAGTAGTTCTGGACAACAAGGGATTAATAATGTGTATTAAGTATTAAAAGAGAATAAATTCATACATGCATATTTTATGTCTGATATTGTATGACTATGATGACATGGACGTATGAGTGTATTAATAGAGTAGACAATATACTCATGTGCTCGTGTTAAGTGTCAGTAAAATGCACTCATGCAGGAGAAAAGTGAAATAATAACTTTTAAGATGCTTCAGGCAAACTTTTATTTAGTATATCTCATTCTTTACTTGTTTGTATTATATTATATTATAAGTTACAAGTTGTAAGTTATGTTATAAGATGTATACGAAATCTCGGTTGCCGTAGATGTAGTTATGCTTAGTATACCTCAACTGATGTAAACTCAAAGTAAATTTATTTTCCGTCTGTCATGAAGAGCTGCCTGCTGCGCCTGAGGTTAATACATTTCATGGAGATTATTTAAATTATTTTCTATAATCCATTTAATTTAATCATACGAGATTTTATTTCAATGCTCACTCGCGCTACTTTCAAAACAAAAATTAATTATAATTATAATTAAATAAATTATTCGACGTTCGCTGAATAATTTTAGACTGAAAAAATTGAAGACAAAAATTGAAATTCTCAGAGTAAATATTAAAAAAAAATGATATATGAAAATTATAAATAAACATTTAAAATAGAACTTCGAATAATTTATTTAGTTATTTTTCAGTGCTTTAATATAATTTAACGTCGAATAGAAATAAAATAATTAAACCCTTCATACAAATGATGGTAATTGATTTTATAAAAATTGTAATTCGCTGACAGACAGGAGACTTTAAAATAAAAAGCACTAAATAATGTAACGGGCAATTGTACCGTGATTTTAAAAAGATAAAAATAAAAATACAACAATAAAATCCATATTTATTGTCGGACCAAAAAAAAAAAAATAACAATTGTCGATCGTAAAACTACACTTAATATGAGTGTAACAAAAAGCCCTGCGGACGTAACAACAATATAACAACAGCAACATGAGCACTGAAAAAAAAGTAACACTGCAAACCGGCTATTAAACAATTTATATATGACGAGTATCATGCCGTAATTGATACTCATATCAGCATGTACTTTTCAATCGTGTGATGTTTAAACCCGTATACACTGTCCTTTACCTCTGGCAATGGTGTATAGTAAGTAAAATCACTAACTTGTTTGTCTATCTTTGCCTTTTTCGAAGAAAAAATACCTTCGGTATCGATATCGGTATCAGTATCAGTATCAGTGCCAGCGCTCAGGGCTGCATATTTAGTAACTCTGGTAATATAATGGTCTTAACAATTGAAAAATAAATAACATATCGAATTTCTCGCGTCGTAATTGACAATATTCACCAGAATAAATTCAAAGCCGTTTTACCTTGACTACATTTTGCTCTTGTAGCCTGTCACTCGTTCTCAATTTTACGTGCTTGGAAAAAAGCCCTCTAAACCTCTTGTACAAAAAATAATAACCAACTAAAAGCGAATAAATTCAAACAAATGGTGTCCAATTCTAGGAAATTTTTTTATAAAAAATCACCTTCGATTGTATAAAAATCGGTAATAATTTTTGGACTTTATACTTCGTTAAAAAAATAACTTTTGACGGTCTGATAAAAAAGAACGAGTCCAGTGAAAATGTTAAAAACAGAAATGATTTTTTTGTTGAGACAAATGAAGGGACGAAGATATTAGCGCTTGGGGGCTGAAGTAAAGCTGAAGTGGTGGTTGTAAATCGTTCTTCGTCCTTTTACATCTTCTTCTTCAACTTCTTTTTCCTTTCTATCTCCTGATTCTTTCTCTCTCCGCCTATTTAGTTTGCGTGGCTTTTATTTTCATTATTGTTTTTATTTATCCTATTTCCTTACTCGCTTTTCGACATTACATATTGGACTGAGAGAGTGAAGAGAGGATCGGGGTTGGAGGGCGTAAGAGAGGCCGAAGGCTTAGCTAAGAATCGCGGATAAAACGAGATTGGGCGAGGTTGTGTGAGGTTCTTCCAGCAAGCCCGTGTATAATTAAAATACAGCTGAGCTCCAACAGTTGAGCTGTACATCTCTTCTCTTTTCTTTTTTCTTTCCCTCGGCCTTTTTCTGCACACGCGTTTCTCTTGGTTGCCAGATGATTAGTATTTAGGAACTGGATGCTATTCCAGTGCTGTCTGTTCGTTTGAAACGGAAGAGAATCCCGAAAAAAATATCAAATGCAAGAAGATGAAAAAAAAAGTTTATTCTTTACAACCAGCTGAAGCTCGAATTAAATACTAAATTTCAGTAATTGTTCATGAGGTTTAATCCATTATTATTTCAGCCGAACTCTGAAAAGTTTTACCCATCAAACTTATTTTTTTCTATTGAAACTTTTTAATTAAAGTTTAAAAATACGATGATAATTAATGTATAATAAAATTTTCAGCGACCGTGTGCGTTTGATTGATGTAATTACAACAAAACAAGGTAAAAACTTTAAAACATTGTGAATTACAAATTACAATACACCCGGTCTCAAACTCCTCGGCGAATATTTAATATTCATTACGTATTAACGGAGCTACCGCATAAATTAGATTGTACGGTATATGTATACATATATATATGTAGCCGAATAGTGAGTCATTGGAACAATTATAAAAATAATTCGATCACTGATGGTAAAAGGGCGACGACGTAATTTCTACAATCTACAATATAACGGCAGTAGTAGAGTCAACCATGGCTTTATTCATCGAATTCAATGCATGTGTCGACGAGATTCAAGCGTTGTGCGTCAGATGTCGCTTCATGTCTTGTTTGTGAATCTTTTCTCGCACGACTATTCCCGTAAAACTAAACATAATACTTACAAGTTGTGTTTCTTCTTTCACACAGAATAGAAATAGCAGTAAGATGGTATCGAGGAATACACAAGAAGGAAAAGTCAAACTGATACTTTTTATTTGCTCCTTATCCTCATCTCATATATATCTATAATATGTATAATATCTATTTCATTTTTTATGCTATAAAAGGCTTTTTTATCGCTCCGTTTAAGGGTTATTGTACAATAAAAGTGGCATTATTATCAGTTAGCTCGCGGCGCGGGCCTCCAACGGGGCGAGAAAGAATAAGAGTAACATTGAGGGAGAGATCGTAGACTAGAAAACGAGAATAACGCTTTACTGTGAAGGTCGTGAGAAGCATGACTGGTTTTATTACTCGTAAAAGCTCAAGACGTCTCCTCGCGCGGTTTTCCAGGACACGACTCAGACGCCCATTAAATTATTTTATTTAATTTATTATTTCTTCTTTTTTTTCATTTGTTTTTTTTTAATTATTCTGCAAAAACGTGAGCTAGTGAGGGTATTAATGGGTGAATTTATAATTCAAAAACTCACAGAGCAGTGTTTTAAATCGATTAATCGAGAGATGGATGAGAGAAGAACATTAAACATTGGTTCATTGATTATTTGATAAGCAGCATGGATATGAAGGCACGAAACACAAACAAAATGTACGGAATATGTTTGAATGGTTTAATATTCATTGTCAGTTGGGTGCAATGTTGAGGCCTTTGTTGAATATATAAATTTCCAAATCAAGTAGAGTGAGAAGTCCCGAATATATATGCGCGTCTATATATATCTGATGAAATTTGTGTGTGGTTGTTATAATCAAGCGTATAAAATTGTAATCAACCAATGAATAACTAGCAATCATTTGTTGTTTGGGGTTATCCAGACGATAAATGGGCATCAGCTTGGAAATTATCAGTTTTAAATACACGAACCTGGGGTGTGCTTAACAAAACTGATGAAATAAAAATTTTTAGTTATTTATCTCTATTTTAATTATTTTCAAATTATTTCATCTAGATTTTACTAGTCTAGTGGATCAGATGCTTTATAGAGCCACTGATTTATTTATGGGATGTTACGTAAATTTTTTTATGGCATTTGGACTATATATATGCAGTAAACAATTCTTAGGAGCTGTTATGTTATGAGTATGAGTTAGTAATAAAAATAAAATAAAACCCCTTTGATATCGATGCTTTGAAGACGTCATGCTGTGTTTCTTGTCAACTGTTAAGGGAGAAACGATGAAGCAACAGTCGTCTTATTTTTTCTGCTCAATAAAATTCAACGAGGGAGCTTTCTAGGTAACATGGATAGTTTGATCGTGAGATCTTTGTCGTTTAAAAGATGACTACATTTTTACTCACTAAGGGGATACAGAAGTGTCTGTAAACAGCTGTTGATAATAAGAAAATTGTTTTATTGAATTATCGAGACATATTATCGAGATAAGAATTTTTTAGCCCAAGAATTTATTAAAGTAATCCATTTAGTTTATAAAATTCTTGAAAAAAGAATATTTGCCTTTATTATAATATAGACTAACATACAAATAGTTTTATTTGTGTTAAATAAAGATTATTTCAATCAATTTAATGTTTTAGGTAAGAAAATATACTCTCGATAATTATTAAGAAATATTTTATTGTGTCAAGAAAATTTTTTTTTCTTTTTAGTGAAGTCTAATTTCTCAAAATTTATTGCTTATTTTCGATGTCGATGAATTATGATGCCAATAAGATATTTTTCCAGTAATACTGGTACATTGTGTGCATAATTTTGAATATTTTCTGTACAAATTTCGTTTTATCAATTTTTCAAAAACAAAAAAATTCGATAAAACAAAACTCGATCACGATTTATATCAAAACTTGAAGACATAAATATCCCAAAATATTAGCATTAACTGTAAAGGTATCCCTTTCCGTAAACTATCGAATCTTAAACTTGACTGTTTCGGTCTGGGTTAGCAACGGAAGTCTACGTGGGATTCGAATACGCGATACGAGGAGATAAGACTGGATGTGTACCAGAGCTACCCGTATCACCGTTTCGCCATTTAGTTTAAGTATACCCTGTTCTGTATTCAGTATTCTGTAGCGAGCAACACTAGCCGTTGCCGTAGCTGGTGCAGATGCGGAGGTCTGGAGTGTTCTCCCATGGCGAGTAGAGGCCACGAGCAAACTTCCTTTTAGCTTGTACCGGAAACTCATTGTAAATCTCAGGAGTCAGCAAGGAGGCTACCGCCGTGGGCTCTCTCTCCTTTACTTGATCTCCTCGAAACTGTTATGTTTTCTCCTCGAGTTCTGGCGCCTGGACGATAACGTCCAAAAACGAGCGTGTCCCTCTAAGTTAAACATTGAAATTAGTCTTGGGCTTGAAACCTGTCCGTTGTCCTAAGAATATTGACCCAACTTTTCCCAACATTATGCTGCTAAAATATTAATCACATGCTTTTAACTTGATACTTTTTTGCTCTGAAAACTTTTAATTACCCACTTTCGTTAAATTTATCAATTTTAAATTTCAGAACCCAAAAGTGAGCCATAACTTTCAGGCGTCTAAAATTTACAGTAGTTTAAATTCATTGTTTTTAACAATTCCCGTCTCACGTACTCAAAAGTTACGATCCGTCTACTTGTAGCTGAAGAAAAAAGTAACAACTAACAACCAACCAAGCAATACTGTCTTCTTATTCTTCTACATCATGAGTTTTTCCTTTCAGCATCAGCATCAGCATCAACGTGTCCTCTGTCACCTTGAGACACGACTTTGTCAACCCGCATCCACGTTATCTCGACGTGTAGCAAGCGTGCACAATTCTCGTACAATATTGCTCAGTCAAGTTAATTCTGTAGGATGTTACGCTTGTTTATTTTTCTCATGCTCCTTTATATTTATTTATTTTTACCCTTTTATTTTTTTTCCCTCCATCCTATATCTTCAACTCCATCTCTATAGCACACATATGTATCCACACAAGCTCATTCTTTCGCTCATTCTCCAGTAGATTCTTTCGAGTCGCTTGCATTTACCTCGATAAGATCTCCAGTTAGATCGAATTCTATGCGTCTCTACGAGAATGCGCTTCGTTGGCTCTTCTCTTCCTCATCTTTTACCCGCCACCACCACCACTACCACCACCAGCGTCACTAGAACACTCTTTCTTCCCTTACTTAACTTCTTCTTACCTCTACCTCAATTTCTATCTCTTTTACTCAGCAAGCTGTATACGGTGTTCTTGCTTCCGCCCTCGCCGTGTTCTTGCCGAGCTTTCGAGTTTCCAGTTCGTAAGACATACGGTTCACCTCTTTTTGCTTCTCTCTTTCCTTTAGCAGTCATCTTTAGCAACCACCGCAAGTCACCTCATCCTCTCTCATTTCTATCTAACCTCTTTCTGCTATCACTTGTGAGCGCGGTCTTCATTTCTGCCGATTCGGTAGATCTCTTTTATTATTATTTTTTACTTTTGTTATAAACCTTATAAAATATTTTCTTTCTACTCTCCGTATTTTTTATTCCTCATATTATTTTTTTTGCCTATTTTTTTGGGCTCTCAATGCAAAACTGGTTGGCGGTAGCTGATGGTGGCTTTTCTCACTTGGTATCTTGCGAGAGTTTCTGCTCCAGAGTTTCAATGATTACCATTTAAATGTATTCACGTACGGTCCGAGTGCCAGAAGTGCCGATTCAAAGAGGCTAGACATTTTATTCTTTATTTCATTTTGTGTCTTATTTAACGAAAACTACCCAATTGAATTTTAGGCCCTTTCGTATGAATATTTTACCCGTTTTCATGTGTGGGGCATATAAATACTCAAAAATATAAACTCAGGCAAATAAAAAAAAAACAAAAGGGGAAAATAAATTAATGAATTGTTTTAAATTTAATACTCATCATTGAACACGTCCCTGGCAAATCCTTCTACGAGGCTTCCCATGTAACCCATCGCATATCCCTCTGCCACACTCTCGTTGTGTAATTCAATGTGTCATGTAACGTATGGTACAAGGGATTCGCGTTCCGCGTTAAAACCGCGAGAATCTTGTAAGCGAACACGATGCCGTCATGAAACACTCGGTTGTTATTGTTGTTGTTGTTTGTGTGGTAGACGAACTTTAGCTGAGTATTATATATACACATATATACATTTACTAAATTTAGGATGGAATTAAATATATCTTAACTTTTTTTAAATTAACTTCAACTTCATTTTAAATAAAATTCTTTTAATAATTATTTACTCCGTTTAATCGGTAATTTTTTCAAGAATTATTGACTAATAAAATGAGAGAGGGAAGATAAAAGATTAGTCAGCAATCTGCGGATAGAATCTTGCAGCGTAACGGCGGCGGCTGTTGCCGCTTCAGCAGCTCCGCGGCTTTCTTCGGATATATAAACTATAATAATACCTGGGGGTTTTTCTCTTTCTATCCGAGTTGTAACTCAATGCATTCACGGTCTCGAAAGACCAAGCGCTAACTATCCGACAATCGGATGTCGATCCACGCCTCCCAGATGTATAAATATCTACATACACATAGATATATATTTTATGTTAAGTCTGTAATATAAATGGAGATAAAATAAGTACTTTGATTAATTAAAAAAGTTTTTCATTAAAAAAAAGTGAAAGATTTATTTAAGATTTACATATGAGTTTATTTTTGTATCAATCCATTAAAACGTCAATCAAAAATTAATAATCGAGAAAAATTTACGCAATAACATGATAAAGGACGGGGGATTTTAATAAATTAATTGATTATTCAAAGTAGGAATAATTAGTCACAAATGATAAATATTAAATTTAGTTTAGCATAAATCGGTTTTTTTTTCTTCCAAATAAAAAACTCTGAAGAAAAACAAATCACGTTTTTGTGTCCAGGTGAATCACAATTACTTAACATTATAGTATTCATTAATATTTAATGTTATGTAAATAATTAGAGGACATCCTGCTGTGGTCGCGAGCGAGCAAACCACGAAGCTTATGCTTTGAAACACGCTGCCGAACAGGCGGCTCCTACTGCGTGTAGTCTTAAGTAAAACGACTAACAACAACAAATACATATACTTATATGCACAAATCGTAAGTACGATATAGAGAACCTAAGAAAATTTTAATGCTTGAGATATACGTGACCTTTTGCCCGCTCACTATGTCCTTTGACTTTTTGCTTTTTTTAAAAATTTTTTTTTTTTCGTCGTTACTATGATCATTATAATAATTTAATTTTTTTTAATAATATTTTAAAAAATTCATTTCATTTCCAACTACTCGTTTCGAGGCAACTTGTACAGCAGAAACTTTTAATTGGTTATTTCCGTCCTTGGGAAGATAGCATCAGATATTTTAGCGAGACGCATTTTTTGTTATTTAAATTCTCTGTTTTATATAAAATTGTATTAAAAAGTAAAAATTATGATATATATGTATGAAGAAAAGAAAATATAAAAATGATGAAACTGTTTGGTAAAATCTCAGCAACTATAGAATTTTTTTTATTTTATTTGTCATGTGCGTAAAAAGATATTTTTATTTAAAATAATTTTATTTTATGGTATATTTTATTTTTTGTTGATACCGTCGACTTTGCTTCTCTACACTCAACTCCACTCATCCTTCTTTTTTTCCTCGCCGTGAGGATGGAAAACTCTCGAGGGGTCCATCGGTCTACGTCGCCCGGTGATTCGCGGAACATACCATGCAAAAATATTCACCGTCGAGAGATCGGGGCTCTTGAATTCAATCTAGCGAATGATTAAACATGCCATCCCTGGCCCGACGCGGCGCCATCGACCAGGGAAAGAAAAAGAAAAGGATAAAGAAAGAACAAAACTGTACAAAAAAAAACGTTCAGAAGGAGATATTCGCTACTAGATAAAAATAATAATTCAATTTAAAAAAAAATTAAACGAATATTCTTGTTATTTTATTTCATTATTTATATCAAATTTAATTATTTCATAACATTATTTGTCTTTGAATAAATGTAAATAGAATAAAAATAGAAAAATATATATTGCTGGTAAGTTACGACCTCGAAGGTGTGAAAATAGCGACGTTATAGATCAAATAATAATAGCGGCAGAGGGTAAAAATAAAAATAAAATGTTAAGGAAGGAATAAAAAAAAGGGGGTTTGTTTAACACCAGGTATTCTTATCGCGTGCGATCTGTTGTCAGGTCACGACATACGCAGTTTTATTTTTTTTCTTTTTATAACATCACAAGAGTTAAATCCGAATCGTTGACTTCCTATAAAAAGAGGCATTTAGCTTTTTTGTTTAAGAAAAAAGATTTTATTTAAATCACGTGATAATTCAAGTATTTAATTGGTATTTTTTTTGTGTAAATCTGAATTATTATGATTTGGTAAAATGATACTTAAAAAAACAATCTACTTGATGAAGCAAAAAGAAAATCCAAATTCCCAAAAAAAAAAATCCGATTTAAGCTCAATTTGTCACAGTATGTGTCAAAAAAATTTTTTTTTGTTATCTGTCAGATACTTAAGAAGAATAAATTCTTGATGCTACACTGATAAAAGGATTTGTTTATAGTTAAAAATATTTGTTAATATTTAACAAATCATTTATTAGAGACCACCTTTTAGTATTGAACAAAAATTTCTTAGTATTTAAAATGATTTGTTTGTATTTAATAAATCTGATATTCATTTATTAAATAGTAATAAATCTTTTTAAATACTAAGAAATATTTGTTAAGGAATAAAAAGTGGTCTCTAATAAATAATTTGTTAAATATTAACAAATATTTTTATAAACAAATCCTTCTATAGTGAGAGTAAATTTTTTTGCTCGACGGGCAGAAAGCGTCAACTTTCGGCCCGCTGCGCTAAACGAAGTTGCCCCTTTCTGCCTTCGTCGAGCAAAAAAATAGTATACACTCCACGGGAAGTAAATAAGAAAGCCTCAGATCACATGTTTGTTGACCTCGGCTTCGCCTTGGCCAACAATTACATGTGATCTGAGACATTTCTTACTTTACTTCCCTAGGTGTGTAATATACTATTATTGGCTGTAGGAAATATTTAGAAAGAAAAAATTTATCTTAGATTAAGTAAAATTTTTTAAACTAAATAAATTTTCTTAGTTCAAGTAAGCATATTTTTTCAGTATGGTAAAAAATCAACAATTATAATATATATTATTAATTTGAGTTATTATAAATTATAAATTACAACAAAAGCCATTGGTACAACAAACAAAGATTCTAATTAGCGAAAGACAATAAAGCTTCCGCAAGTTGAGAATAGACATCGTCATTTCTCCACGAGACAGTGATATTACTCGGGTGTCCAGCCGACTCTGGCCAATCACACAGAAGCCGTTCCCGCGCCGGAAACCGGAAGTTAAGGAATCTCTCGGGGACTAGCGAGGAAGAGGCGCGTTACACAGAGACAGTCGGATTCTCGGTACGTTGCTATCAGAGTATAAGTGTGGAAGTGTGGATCGTGGAGAGCAGCATCTAGTGGTCCTATATTCACACTGTACCACCCATACCATGCAGATAGATAGTTTGGAGTATAGTAGTGTAGTGATGAAGGACTGAGGGAGGATATTGAGAGCGACTCGCGTCGCGCTGGACATAATTTCCGCCCGACGAGATCGGAATTGCTAATGACGTCACTACTGACTCTGCATCATTCACGTTTGGCCTAATGTTTCAGGGTGGTTGCCTAACGGGCAACGTTACGGGTTACTTACAGGAGGACAGACCATTGTGGGTAGATACATGCACACCTATCTCGCTCTCACCACTATTCTACAATATCATGCATTGCACTATCACTGCAATGCATTCCATTGTGTTACGTTTCTACTGAACACTGGACTAAACTAAACTACTGTAGGAAGAGATGAGGACACTATTGTTGCTCATTCAACCCCTTGTCAGCTGTGTGACATGTCGACTTTGACGGACGTCATGTCTTGGACTACTACTAGTTCCAAATAATTGTTGCTTGCTCAATTTCCCTGAATAAATTGCCTTCTGTTTGCGTTGCTTGTCTATTTACGATTAATTTATTTATTTAGAATGATTCGTACATCTAAACTTAGTACAATTTTCTTTAAAAAGCGTTTTTATTAATAATAAAGATAATTAAATATTAAAATTTTTTACGAAAAACTTTTTATGTATTTAAAATCACATTTTTATCGAAAATTAATAAATTTAATCTTGGAGGATTTGTTAATATTTCATAAATTTTATTAATTATTTTTTTACACTAGATAATTCAATTAACAGTTAACACATATTTATTTTTAGTTAATAAATATTTGTTAATTGTTAATGAATATTTGTTTGGACCCTTAGAAAAAGATCAATAATAATAACATAAATAAATATTTAGCTTGATGAATATAAATGTCTTCCGGTCAGATAATAGTATAAATAAACATGGTAGCAGTGTTTGAGGAAGCAAGATAGCCCGCCCTCGAGATCCACTAGCTCGTTATAGCATATCGGTTCGAACAAGCGGCATCCCCTCAGCTTGTTCGATAACGATGCATATTACCTCGCGATCGGTTCTTCACTCCCTCTCAATTCAAAGTTATACTCCAGCACACGCGAACGCCGAAACCCGACCAGGGATGCAGAGCCTCGGCCGCAAAATAAGAAAACGATCTTCATTTTTTATTTCCATTCTCACAACCGAGCAGAGTCTAGTCGTAAATCATAGCACAAGATTTGACACTTTTTTTTGCGCACCACCCCTCCCTCCCCCATTATATCGTGGTAAAAATAAGCTAGAAGTCGTCGTCGCCGTCCTCCGTCTTTGACTCTTATATTTATTCTCTCATTCTATTCTCCCATTCTTTTACTATATTTTTTATTTTTTTAACGAGCAGGCCCCTGACGATCAGTGTAGACTCTTAAAAACACCCCGATTAGCAGGCTGTCACGAACAGTCCACCCTCGTCCCGCCTCATTCTTTTCTTTAATTCATTTTTTTTCCTTGCCCTCGCCCTCTCCTTGTCTACTTTTTTATTCTATCCTCTCTTTATCTCTCGCAATCCACCTATCCACTTACTATACCAGCTTTACTTTTTTCCCTTTTTATCGGACTCGACGTAATTAGGGTGGCATCCCTGCAGTCAGCACCCGCGAGGACGCCAACCCTCTACTCTGGTCTTCGTTAAAAAAAAGTAAACCCCTTGGCAGCCCTCCTCCGGCCTCTTTCCATATCCTTATATACCAATTCACCTCCACTCGGTAACCTCTCCAGCTACACAGTCTGCTTTGCGTTTTAATGGGATTTAGAACTCGGTAATCTGACTATTATCATCATAAGGATCCTACTAAATTGCCATTGCATCCTTTCTCAGATGCTTTATTTACATTTTTTTTCGACTTGCTTTAATTTATTTATTTAAACCTAATTACTCTTGAATTTAAGTAAAAGCATCAATTATTAACACTGTCTAACGTATCTACTTTACAATTAAAATATCAATTTCTTTATAGTTTTTAGAATTAAATTGTTGAAATTAATTTAAAACTATAGTTTATACACTGATAGAAAATTTATGTTGACTCAAGAGATATTTTCTTGATCTAAGAATTTATTTTGGAAGACAAATGATTTTGCTTTAATAATTTTTTGTCTTGATTTAGATTTTCTTGGCTTAAGAGCTATATTATCTTCAATTGATACATTTGTTTTTCAATCAAAATAACATTATCGTTTAAAAAACTTAAAAGAATTCATCAAAGTATATTTCAAAAACTAAATAGTCTTTAATTGTTATACCAAAAAAAAATTATTTCTTGGAAATAAGTAAATTAATGACTCAAAAAAAAAAACCATTTTTAACACAAGTCGGTAACATCTTGAATCAATGTTATCGCCTATCTTGAACCAAGAGACAAAAATTCTTGAAAGAAATATATCTATATCTAGTTTCAAGAGTTCAAGTTTTGAAGAAAAAAAGTTTCTTGGATCAAGATTGTTTTTCTATCAGTGTAAACGTCCGTTTCGTTGGATATACAATTGAACTTGACTGTTGAAGGTAGCTGTAAAATTTGATTGAAACTCTTCATTTTAATAAATAAAAAATATATTAATTTACAATAAGAAAGTAATAATTTAATAAAATATTAGTAACATCATTGTATTATGAACTTTATTATTTTTTTAAATATCTGTTGCTTTTTTACTTTTTTTCTTCATTAGTAAAAGCCACAAAAAATCGAACTCTGGAGGATTTACTCAAAAAAAATTTTTTTTTAATTTAAATTCATAAAACCTAAATAAATGTAAAAATTTTTTAACTGAGGACAACTTTCTCTAAAAATTTCACTTCATCTAAGTCAATTTCCAAAAAAATGATGAGTCTGGAACCTTAGTTTAAATCTTTACAAGTAAGATATAAGATTAAAATGTTTCAAGTGCCGTTAAAAGGATCTAGGAGGCTTGTACAAAATGCAGGTTGACAAATTTAAAGATTACTTATGTTAAGGCAGCAGATAGCAGAGCAAAGTGTCGCATTGCGGTACACAAGATCTTATACGCGTTTTATGAAGGTCGACGTGCAAAATTCGTGAGTGCAGGTCTTGTAGTCTTCGCTAGCAGTTGGCCTAGTGTAGTATAGTGAAGTACCGAGAGGCGAAGAGACGAACTGGAGAGCAGACGGGTGAAGAAAGCGACACAGAAGAGTAAAATGGAATAGAGTACGCGGTGAACAGGGTTGAGACGTACATGAGGTGTACACAGTACACGATGATACTGAGGTCTGATTACGTATTTACTACGAGCGAGCTGAACGGAAGAGAGAATTCGCTCGGTTCCGCGGTTCTACGGATGGCTGTACGACTATTTGAATTATGCATGGACATGGCTTGCCTACAACGTGTATTGTTTGCGCTACCGCAAATCTGATTCTTGAAATCTACTTTGCTATGACTATGATGTTCTATACTATATCTTATTCCTGTACTCTGCCTATATTTATATTTTTTCGTTACGTATGACTCGTCAAGATCCCACGCTAACTTGTTATCAAAAAAATATTCATTCATAAACAGTTCAATCACATTTTATTTATGTACATTTTTTATATTTAAGGAAAAGCATTTTTATTGCTGTAATTTTTGATGATGACAAATGTTTCGTTTTTCATTTTTAATAATTAATAATTGTTGTGAAAAAGTTTTAAAACTTCTTTTAATATTTAAAAAAATGTTTGATATTTTTTTTTTATTTTAAAAATTAATACGCAGTCTTTGATAAATATTCTGATACATTTATTGAAAAAAATTAATTTTACAAAAAAAGTAATTTTTCAAAAATCAATTGAAAGGAAGAAATTATTTTTAGATCAAGTACATTTTACCTTGTTTAAAAATTTTCTTCTTGATTGAAAATGTTAAAATTTTACATGATTTTTTTGATAAAAAATTTTTATCTTGAATCAAGTTAATTTTTTTCAATCACTACTTCTTCCTCTATATATATGTCCATTAAGTTTTCTAAATTTAATTCAATAATTTAAAAAAATAACTGATGTAAAGCTCATTGACGACCTAAAAAATAAAAAATCCAAGTTTTAAAAGTATAAATAAAAAATCTCCTGCATACCTGGGATGTATATAAGAATCGTCCTTCTTAATCTGTCGCGTCTTATTTTTCGTTTGCCTTTCATCCCTGGATGAAACGTTATCATCGTTGGGTTAATGGCGCAAAAGACTCGACGTATTTCATACCCGCCTACCTTTCGTGTCAGGAGTAGTGGCTTCGGGTTATCCTGGGCTATATGCGCCAAGAGTATCTGGACTTATGACGGAAACAATTTAGCGGCTTTGGGGGATGTCGCACTGTGTGTACCACTCAGCACTGTATGTATATATCTATATGTACAAGTCTTAGGTACAAATGTGTGTATACGAGCCGAGATACTGGATACTGGATGAGAATAAGTAGAGGTGGGTGAGGAGAGTGAAGGGGCGAGGACAGCAGGGAGGATTTCGTGTTCAGGATCCAGGGTGGCTGCTGCCCGAGTGTAAGGACGAGACCGAGCAGAGCCTGGGTGAGAAGCTGCCGTGCTAGAGGATTCGGTTGAGGTGCAGAGGGAGAGTTAAGCCGCAATAAGTCGAGGGATGAGCGCGAGATGTGGCCGAATCGCATCTCGCATACTGATATCCTTTTGTATATATGTATAATATGTATACATATAGATGTATATACTCCTGGTTGCTCTTCCAAAGCACCAGACATGAAGAATTCGTCAACACGTTTGTTTTTATTTATATACATATATATATGTAGTGGTGGTAGCTAAAAAATAATATAATGTTGCTTTTATTTTTCGACGGAAATAATAACGCGAAAAAATGTTCTCGCACGAGAAAACACAAGAGTAGAGTAGAGATGTGATATATATGTCAAGTAGAACCACGATAGAGTATGAGCTAAAGTACAAGTAGAAGTAGATGGAGGTAAAAGAGACGGTGGAGTGTTATGTCTTGAAAGACAAAGTCGACGGGAGGAAGGAATGTAGATGGACGTATAACGGTAAAATGGTATCTCATGAAAGTCAGAAATTCATCGTCTGCAAGAAAGTGAATCTTCAGGTGCAGTCAACTCATTTCTGCGTTCTCCTCGCTGAGAGATATACTTCTATTCCCATAGAGTTACTAAAGATCGCGAATCTCGAGGATTTTATAACTCTTAACATTCACGAGTTCCTTCCCGACAAAGACTTAAACTTTTTCAGTATTTTATTCTTACTCTTCAGAGCCCAATGCTTTATTTGAATATTTTCCTCTTCTCGATACAGAAACTCTCAGCTACACTTTAAATTTCAAATTCAGGCGTATAAATTTTCATTTAATTCTTCGAAATTGAATAGCTGATAAGGTCTTATGTCAAAATTCAAACCCAGGATTAAGAAACAAAATATGATTTTTCATAACATCTAATTAATTCTTAAACAAATCATTCACTAAAAAAAAATTTAATCTAAGAACAATTTTTTAGTTTAAGGATTTTCTTGCTTAATTCAAAATGATGAAACTCTTCAAAATAATTTTTTTGATTCAAGAGTTTTTCTCCTAACTTTTTTTCAGTGTTGGTATCATTGTTTCGAACAATATTTTTGACAACAGAGACTTTAAAATAATAAACCATCGAAAATATATTTTCGAGTGATATTTAGCTCGAAAGAGTAAACTGGAACAGGAACGAAGACAGTAAGAGTGACAAAGCCTCTAGTATATCAAGAATTTAAACTCCAGAACGTGAAGGTACTTGGACACGGCGTTTTCTCAAGTTGAGCAGTCTCACTTGGACTTTCCGAGGAGAAGATAGGTATATAAGGGCGTCACGGCGAGTGAAGACGGACGCCGCGACGCAGCCATAAATCCAGAGCTTACTCGCCGACGGAGAGCGTCCTCTATCCCGAGCCTTAGGTACATGTACAGATACAGAGCCATTTCTCGTCGTATCTTCTCTCCCGTAGCGATGCCGACCACCAGAGAGTTAACCCCTGTTACTGTGTACTCCAAGACGTCCTTACTCCCTTAGTCCTTACTCACCCCTCGGGCCATCATCGTAACAGAGCCGCGAAGGACAGCAATTCTGTACTCCGTTGCGGAGGCTAACTCTCGACCCAAAGCGACAACTTTAATTATACTACTCGAGACTTTTGTGGGACTAAGTCTTAGTCAACTCTTCATTCGCTCTCTCTCTCTCTCTCTTTCTTGCTCTCTTACTCCTTCTCCTTTTCCTCGACCATAAACATTTTAATTCTATTTTTCACAAACACCAGCACTTAAAAACATAAACAGCTGAGTGAAACTTTAGATTTTTCAATTAAGTACGGTTGAAATATTTCCGAGTTTAATTATAGTTATTGCCTCTTTTTCTTCCGCTTAAGAGGAAACTAAAACAAGGACTAAGGAGTTTAACGCAAGGGTGAGAACATTTTCTTTATTTCGTTTCATTTTTTTACCACTTTTTTTATTCAAAGTTTATTAGTTGCCGTTTTTTGTTATTCTACTTTCTTTACTCCCTTCAGTTAATTTTTATTTCTTGCGCTGCTCAAAAGCTAGACTAATTTCGCAGCAGGAACTTTACAGTGATGTACTTGCCTCCAGAGTCTCAGTTAGCAGAGGTATGTTTGTTTTATAATACACCTTTTGATGCAGTTTTGGTTTCATGCTCAAGCTCACCTCTTCTAGACTTATCCGAGCTACTGCTACTGATACTTACACTCTGTGCTTATATTTTTATGAAAAACGAGAAATTTCCGGGCAAATTATGGAGCCACGAGCCTCTCGCCATTAAGAAACAAATTAAAAAGTAATTAAAACAACTGGGCGAGCCCTCTCTGTCGAGTTCTCTAAAAAGTACTCGAGTAGCTGCTGCTGCTCATACTATACGCTCTTTTAACTTAACATTTTTCTTCCTTATTCTCTTCTCGTCGACTCTAACTTCTATTTGGAGCTCAGTTACGCGAGTTTGGGTTCTTCCATTTTTATTTATTTTTTACCCACCCGTTAAACCATTTCCTTTATCACTAAAGCTCGTTTTTAGTTTCTGTATAATATATTTTTTCAAATTCATTATTGAAAAAAATTGCTGATGAAAAATTTATACGCGAAATTATTAATCAGCTAAACTGTACTCAAAATTTTAAAGAATAATTATCATTATAATTATAATTAAAATAAAAATTCACTTTTATTATTTCAACAAAAGAGATTGCGTGAAATTTAAAAGTTTAATGTTTAATTAAGCTGAGTTTGATTTGGATGAGAAACTCGAATCAAAAGTGTCTCAATTGATTGTGAAATGTATATATGCTTAATTAATTATATTAAGTTTTTCCAAGAACGTAAAATTTATTTGAGTTACAATTACGAGAGCCGTCGAGCCAGAAAGTCGAGTCTAAAGAGATACACCTGTGCTAATTTATGACGCAGGTGTGAATTTCAGATAAACAAAAATTAATCACTTAAATAGGTATGTTTGATGTTAGTGCTTAAAAATAACTATTACAATAATAGTAATAAAATTTGAGGTTTATTTAGTTTATTGTGGTTGCTCGATACGAAAACTACTTTTAAAGCATTAAATACCACAAGTGTCATTTTATCTATTCAGAGATTTGATATTGTCAATTTTTATTATAATTGACAGATTTGTCAATCGTGACACGATCGAACGTCTGATCGCGAATACCTGCTTATAAATAGAAATTTTAATTTTGTTATAAATGAATAAATTTTCTATTTTAATATTCGACGAGTTTCAGACGAAGATATTTTGTTTATAAAAATTTTTATATTAAAATTTTACTCATTTTTAAATTATCATAAAGTTTTTTCTTAATATGAAAAAATTAGTGTAACATTTTACAAAATTAAAATCTTGTAAAGTAACCAGCGTTTAATTTAACTAAGATTATCTTCATACGTATAAGTGACGAAAGAGGAAGAATTAATAACCTGCCGTTAAATTAAAATGATAGACGTCACTTTCTCGACTGGCGGCTACTGAGAGCCCATCAATTAACGACGGGTACTTGCACTTCACTTGCCCATGAATAAATAATGGCAGATTGGTCTCTCTAAAACCACATCATGGTATATATCTATCCACATACATAGGTACGTAGATGTATGGGTAGAGAAATGGGTTTTCCTCGCAGCTCCGTGACGTGTCACTTGACGTCACTGCGTCACACCAGAGTACGAGAGGAGAAGAGACCTTCGTATCACAATCAGATGATAAAATGGAAGACAAAGAGACTGAGAGAGAGGGCGAACAAGGATCACGATATATATCTACACCTAGACGTTGGAGCAATTGATGTGAGAAAGATGGAAAACCCAAAACCTAGCTGCGAATTATAGAGTGCAATGTTGGTGGTTTTAGCTTTCAAATATTAATGCTACTTCTGGACATGTCCCACACACTTTACTTTTCTCTTTCTACGCGGTCCATCAGGTATAAAATTCGTCAGTTGTCATCCACGTCATATACTTGCATTTATTCATTGACCCTGGCCTTAAATGTCATCCCTCGGATCTCAATAGTTTCCACATTCGTTTATTATTTGCTCTTAAAATTTAGTGACCGATTGTTTAAGTAATTAAATTATTCACTTTGAATAACAAAGGAATGAATTTAAATGAATTTTTATGACTCGAGGGATGAGAAGTTTGTGTGAAAATAATTTTCAAATTTTGTGAATTTAATCCGTGGAGAAAAAAAAATAGCAATATTTACCATTCTAAATATAATAGTAATTTGCTTCATTTTGTATAAAATTGTGTATGAAAATTTATAATTTGCTTTTTTATGGAAATAAATAAAAACTATTTATTATGTTTTTTACTTGATAAGCTCATGATTGTTTTCAGTTTTTTTCCAGAATTAATTCATTGATGGATTAAAAATCTGCTTATGTCCACAATAAATTTATTTATTTTTTTTTTAATTTATGTATAACATTACTTATTGAATTAAAAATATATAAAACATAATTCATTAAACTATGTAAAATAGGGATCATAATTAAGGCCTTATAAAGAGTAAAAATTGTGAACAAATAATATTATTTTAAAAAGTTTGATCATTTAAATCGAGGAAAAAAATTCTTGAACGAAGAAATTTTACTTGATTAAAGAATTTTTCTTCTAGATTCAAAAATTTTTGTTCTTTAATCAAGTTCAAAATTAAAAAATTAACTCTTTTCTTTTCTCTGTGATGATTTTTAATAAAATCGAAAAAATTTATTTTTTTTTATTCACAATAAAAATAACATAACATTGAAAAATAGTTTTATCTATAACTTTCTTGACGGAAATAAATATAAAATGAAATAAGAACCAAACGTCATCACAACCTATTGATATTTATATTCACATTGAAATTATAAGCACAGTGTTGAGTGAGATCGGTACTATACAGAAAATAGCAAAGGAATGAAAGCAGAGATGCACTCTTTTCTACTTGACACTCGATTCTTTTTCCTGCGTGTTATATACAGTGTAACCACAGTGAGCACTCATCAGGATGACAAGGGCCGGAAATATTTGGCAGCTGATATGGCGCGTACCTCCGGCTGGTAATTAAAAATGTCTCTCTCTTTAGCGACCCCCTGGCCCCGCTCTCTTGTCACTCGTGAGTTCTTTCACTCTTATATTATGGGCAAGTCTCACCCTCTGTATCTGGAACTCACTCACTCACTCATTCACTCATTCGCTGGCTGGCTCACTTGCTCATTTATTCAGCCACCGTGCGAAGCCTATACGCCTCGCGACAACATTAAAAACCTGTCGCATCAGAATGCATCACTGCAGCTAATGAAAAGTTCCACATCGGCGTGCATCTTTTTGTCTCGGAATAGCACAAGAAACTACTCGTCCAATGAGCCAGTATGGTAGTTAATTAAATATTAACATAAATTAATTTATTAGACATACGAAAAATTTTAGATTTTCTTTTCTTTAATTATTAGTCATCGGCTAAATTTATTTTGAGAAGCTATGCGCAAAGCCGTGGAATAATAGCGAATTCTGGTATGTGAAAAATAATATAAGTAATACATCAATTATTATGATTGTCAATTTATAAAAATTATTATTAGTATAACTTGATTTAATTTTTATTAACTGATAAATTTATCTACTGCATCGATAATTTATCTGAAGATTTAATTTCGAACGGGAGATTTAAATTAAAAATTCAACTGAATAGCTAATGACTGCACAGAAAGATTTCGATCGTAATAATTAATTTAAAACTGATTGAATAAAAATATAACTTTAAAAATTTAATTTAATGCTTGACAAAGTTTTTAAATGATTGCTAAAGTATACATCGAACGATTTCGTCAGTTCTGTAAGTTATAATTAAAATCTAAATTGAAATAAAACACTTTAATAAGTACACGACACTCATTAAATGGCACAAAACTAAGTTATAAAAAACTGATAAAAGAAAAAAAAATTAATAAAAAAAAAAAAAAAAAAAAAATTCTCGGTGAGCTTGTAGATTGTAGAACAGTCGTCTTTTTTATAATTTTATTTTTTTATCTTGTCTTGACAAGGATAACAGATACTGTAATTAAATAAAGTCGTCTGGTGCTTTGGCCATTACCCCCTTATCTGTCGGTTACGGACGGAAAACTTTGAGACAGTCTTCTCCAGAACATTCGTACGTCTTCTCTGCACTCTTTTCTACCTCCGCTCTAGATTCTAGTTTATTTTTCCCCGTGAGAAGTGCTATTCCAATATTTTATTTATTTAGATACTGAAATGAGAAAAAGTAATCAAGGGAGCGCTAATGGAAAGAACGGTTGTGTTTCCCGGGCGCGAAAACTCTCGGCTTCCCGGTTTAGTTAGCTAAGGGAAAGCAACTTATTTTTTTCCTAGTCCTATTTTCGCACCCTTACCCCCTTAAGCTCCTTATAACGAGTAGTCCCTTGTCCTCCACACCCTTGTCCACCTTTTTGCCGGCAATCTTCTATAATTACGCTCTCTTACTTTTTTTCTGGACTTGAAAGCCCAATGCTGGTACAACTACACCCGCTCTGAGTCGCATCTTTTGGTAAAATAAATAACACAGATTAAAAGTGTCTACTCTTTACACTAATGATCCTCTTCTAAATGATAAACACTTGACAATAAATTTTTTAAGGGAATTTATTTTCTTCATGGGAACTAATTATCTGCATTTGTTTTTTTAAAAATTGATTTTCCTGTTAAAATAGTTAAGGAATTTGATACTCACTCTGGCGTTATCTCAAAATTGAAATAAAATTTGTTTGGAGAATTTTAAAGTAAAGAAAAAATTTTCTACAGCTAAGAAAAGCTTCTTGCTTCATAAAAAATGTTAGTTTTAGCCAAGAAAATTTCCAATTTTATCAGTAATTTTTTCAGCTCGAGTAAAGCTTTGTTTTAATGAATGAAGAAAAAAATTAATTCGATTTTTCATTCTGAGTCAAACAGAAAAATTCTTGAATTGAGAAATTATTTTTGGCTGAGTAAATTTCATTTGATTCAAAAATTTTTCTGCTCAATTCAATAATTAAATTCTTCAAAATTATGTTCTTGGTTCAAGATTTTTTCTTCCGAATTAAATTAATTTTTTTACCTAAGATAGAAATCGTGATGTTAAATAATATTTTCTTCTACGAAGATTGGAAGAGTATGAAACAAATGTGAAAAGTAACTTTAATATAGAAAAAAAGAAATAAAGTAGAATTGAGATTCAATAGAATAAAATTAATGACTTAAAATAGTTTTTGCATCAGTGAAAATATATTTCAGTAGACATTTACATTTACAGATATATTTGGATATGTAGTGCAGTTGTATAGAGATATATATATATATATATATATATATATATATATATATATATATATATATATATATATATATATATTAAGAATAATATATATAAAAGAGAAACCATAATTTAAAGCATTCGCTAAATCATGGTTTCTGTTGGGCTCGCGGCATTTGGATGTTTCAATTTCCTTGAGGCAACAATCTGATGATTCCAAGCACGACTAGAGAGTAAACGACAACACGGCGTTGCGAAAGACCGATAGTATACAGAAGAGCAAGAGGAAAAATAAAATTTAAAAAATAAAAATGTAAATACAAAGTAAAACAGATATATAAAATGAAACGGGTGAGTTATACAGAGTATGGTGTATGTACAGAACCAGGAGATGAGTGAGGACAAAAGAGATAGGTGAGAGGAGGCTGAAAATAAAAAATGCGAGGTTAATTTTTGTCTGCAGTACATACTCGTGTACACGAGTTAAACGATGATGCAACTTTTAAAATATTGCGAGTACAGTTCGTAACTATTCGCATTTATTATTGAATGGTGAAGGGAGCGAGAGCTAACACGAAAAACGAGCTTCCAACCAAGCAATGATACTGTCCAAAATTTACTTTGATGACGTTGATGTCCTCTGGTTTATAACAAATTTTGTGACGCGGAGAAATATTTTACAAGCGTCAACTTTTTATTATTCTTTATTATTATTAGAAAAATTTTAATTTATTTTTTTATTTTTAATAGTTTATGCAGGAAAGTGAGTAAATCTTTCAGAGTATACATAAAAACCGATAGTTACCGGAAGTAAATGAACGATGTAAGTAGTTAGTTTAACACAGAGTAATGGTTCTATTACCTTTTAATTGATACATCGATTTTTATTTCCTCTAAATCTTTTCTGATTGGCTCGTTAACGTTTCTCGTAAAATCCTATTTGGTAACCTGAAGACGATGTAATAAGCAATTAAACTGCAAGAAAATTTTAAATTACATAAAAATCAGCCATCTCAAAATTTTTTATTATTTCTCTCAAACTCAATTCTATTTCCCAGTATCGTTGTATATATACATATATAACCACTGGTGAAGTCTTGATCTCCAATTTATCAACTCATCGGCCTAGCGGCGAGAACATTCGTCACATGGTGCAGGTCGTGACTTTCTATTGCCTATTTGATCCTTTGAAATCCGAGGAAATCAATCGTTGATTCGGGATGCGCGTAAATCCATATAAATAAGCTAAACAATTTGCCGTAGGTAGACGAACATCAGGGAGTGTCTAGATACGTCTATAGACATATATGGCACCCACACCCATTTACCGTATACTATATTACCCCCTTTGCTCTTCAGCTTTCACCCCGGCAGCCAATATTTACACCCAGACATAACAGAAAAAAAATTCATACGTGAGCATGCTAGTCAGCAGGAAGCAGCTCGAATCCGTGAGCTGTGAGCGGTGAGGGTGGATACGTGAATAAAAGGTAGCAAAATGTAGAGGGCTTTGGATCTTCGGATATTTTAACGTAACATTCTCGTCAATCGGATAACACAACACATAGAATAGAGACAGAGGGAGTTTCTACTCGTTCTATCGGTGGAACAAAACAGAAAACAGTACCCGAGTTAAAATCTCCAACGTTATTCCAACGTTTCCAACGTCTCAAACGCGATTCCAACGTTTCCAACGTCTCCAACGTTATTCCAACGTTTCCAACGTCTCGAACGTGATTCCAACGTTTCCAACGTAACAAGCGTTAATTCAATGTTTTGAACTTTACAAATAAATAAAAATATATGTAGACATGAAAGACAAAAAATTTATATAATAATGTATAGTGATCATTCCACGCCAAATCGACCACCTTTGAACCCGATCCCTTCCAAATTTTTTCGAAGTGGGATTCCTTCATTTAATGTTTTTAACTTTTCACTAAGAAAATTGAAAATTTGAAAAAATCGGGAAGTTATGGGTTTCACCCTGTTTTTCGAAAATTGAGTTATAACTGATGATATATCATCAGATCTTTACGTTTTGAGATTCTAGGCAGCTAATTTGACTTTTTCAAAGTGTTGTATTCTATTTAAAATTGTTGATTGTATGAGTGTAATTTTTTAACAAAGAGATTAGATCATAAATCAATCCATGATATAGCTTCCAATAAATAATTATTTGATTATATATATTTATATATTTATTCTGTATTTATATCTAATTATTTATTTTGTATTTATGTTAAACAATCGTGTAAAAATGTCATGTAACCTATTTAAGTGTTTTTATTAATTATTCACTATTGAATCTAGTTTTTAACTCTCTTTTTATTTATTATTTTTGCAAATTCAAAAATAAAATGATTGATAATTATTTTTTAAATTGAAAATAATATTACGTTGATTATTAACAAATCTATACTAATAAATAAAGAGCTGGTTTTTTTTGTCCGGTTATACTGCGAAAACTACTGAACCGATCGGAATAATACTTATGCCATAAGATGCAGCGTGTTTCGGAGAAATAAGGTTTTAGTATATGATATGTTGGTGATTACTTATTCGGAAGCTATATTTCTTTGACTTAGAAATAATGAATATTTATTGTAACTGAATTTAGACTAATCGATTGTCATTTGTTTAATAGTATATTACACACATGTGGCAAGAAAATGAGAAATGTCTCAGAACACATATATGTTGCCCGAGGCGAAGCCGAGGTCGACATATATGTGATCTGAGATATTTATTATTTTCCTGCCATAGGTTTGTATACTATTTTTCTGTCCGACAGAGGCGGAAAGCGGCAATTTCGTTTAGCGCAGCGGGCCGAAAGTTGCCACTTTCCGCCTGGAGGGCAGAAAAATAAATTTTTTAATTCTATTGGTTATGTTTATACACTAGGCAGATTTCTTCACTTATGAGACCTGCAATTTCTTTAACCCTTCAGTACCTTCGCTATAAGAATTTTTCTCACGCAACAACATTCAACTTATAGGATGTCGCTGCAGTGCAAGTGAGACACTAAAAAGAACGTGGGTACTGAAAGGTTAACTGAAACTTTCAATGCTCATTAAATAGTATATTACACTACAAGGGCAGAAAGTTGAGATTTATGCACTGCGCACCATGTGCCCGAGGCGAAGCCGAGGGCATCATGGCGCGCAGTTCAGGGCTCTCAAATTTCTGCCCTCATAGTGTAGACTAGTTTTCTTGCTATCCGGTCGAAAGTAATATTAAAGCCATATTTAAGCAAATTTTAAGGGAGTTGGGAAAGAACGGATAGGGGAAAGGGGGGGACCTACTCAGTGGGAATTTTTTTTTCCGTAATTGAAAAAATAATCAGACAGCCCAGACTGGGAATCGAACCCAGATCTCTCGGTTACGCGCCAAGGGCTCTACCAGTTAAGCTATCCGAGACAAGTACTGACTACTTTATTCAGTCCCGTATATAAGACCCACCGAGCAAACAACGCCACCGTCCATCTTACGGTAAAGAGCCATATTAAAGCAAATTTTAAGGGAGTTGGGAAAGAACGGATAGGGGAAAGGGGGGGACCTACTCAGTGGGAATTTTTTTTCCGTAATTGAAAAAATAATCAGACAGCCCAGACTGGGAATCGAACCCAGATCTCTCGGTTACGCGCCAAGGGCTCTACCAGTTGAGCTATCCGAGACAAGTACTGACTACTTTATTCAGTCCCGTATATAAGACCCACCGAGCAAACAACGCCACCGTCCATCTTACGGTAAAGAGCCATATTAAAGCAAATTTTAAGGGAGTTGGGAAAGAACGGATAGGGGAAAGGGGGGGACCTACTCAGTGGGAATTTTTCCGTAATTACTACTTTCTTTTGAGAAAAGATCTTAATTTAATTGAATAAATTTAAAATTATAAATATATTATAAATTAACTCTAATTTAAAAATAAAAAAAAATAGAAAAATGAAATAATAATCGTAAAATGCATAGAAAAAAAAATTAAGAAAAAAATCTGTGTATTTTTTCAAATAATTATTTGTTCAATAATGAATTTATTTATTTGAAAATATCTATCAGAATAAAAAATATTTCTCGTTTTTTTTTGTAATTTAAATATTTAATAAGTCTCATTTCATTAAAATAAATATTTATTTTCTTTAATTACCTTAGTTTCAACCTAAAATCATCGACACATAACAAGACAGATACATTCATAACAATCACAAGTAAGGTTAGGCTTATAAACATAAGTAATAGAGTGAGCGCGACTACCGACTTTCGGACTTTCTGCCGCCTCGTGTCTCGTTGTCAGTGCATGAATACATTATTTCGGCTCCCCGTCGTAGGGTGCATGCGCGACGATCACTGCGTAAAACTGAGGCTTTCTGCCGTGAAATTGCAGTGGGAACCCCGTACTTTCGACCGGCGTAGTAAGAAAAATTTTTTTTTGCCCTCCGGGCGGAAAGTGGCAACTTTCGTCCCGCTGCGCTAAACTAAGTTGCCGCTTTCCGCCTTCGTCGGACAAAAAATTAGTATACACTCCTCGGGAAGTAAATAAGAAAGCCTCAGATCACATGTTTGTTGACCTCGGCTTCGCCTCGGCCAACAATTACATGTGATCTGAGACATTTCTTACTTTACTTCCCTAGGTGTGTAATATACTATATTTTCATATCAATTATTATTCATTTTTGTAAAAAAGACACGGAAATGTTATAATGATTGCACATTGAAAGTTACAATGAATATTAGCCAGAATAATTACATGGATAAAAGGACATGTCAATTCGATAATAGAATTGGGAATCTGTGCAAGTCAAAACAATACTCTAATTAAATTTCAAGTCTAGATATAAAAATACAATTCTACAAACCGCCCATCAGAGCGTGCGAATAACAGCTAGTATTATCTAAACTAAAATACGAATAGTTTAAAACTATTTTTTTTATTTACTCTGCTCTGCAACTTTCTTAAAATAAAAATTAATATATAATTTTTATTTTTAATTACTATTAAATAACTATTTCGCCATACATTAAATGGTTATTTAATTATTAAATAACTAATAACTACAAAGTAAATCTTTTTGTAATTTATTTGACACTCTGTAAAATTTTTATTTTTGAGATTTCTCAAAACCTACTGGTCGGAATTGGTTCTAATTCACAGAAAATCCAAATTCGGTGAAATTCTTTAAAAACGCCGCTAATTTGGTTCGAATCATTCAAAAATTATAAGATGCTTTTACACACACACACAATTTTCAATTTTCTTAGTGGAAAGTTAAAAATATTAAATGAAGGATTCCCACTTTGAAAAAATTTGGAAGGGATCGGGTTTAAAGGTGATCGATTTGGCGTGGAATGATCACTATAAATTATATAAATTTTTTGTCTTTCATGTCTACATATATTTTTAACTTCCCGCTAAGAAAATCGACGATTTTCAAAAATCGGGAAGTTATTGTTTTCACCCCGTTTTGCAAAAATCGAGTTTTCATCAGATCTCGACGTTTGAAGATCACAGGAAGCTTCCCTGACTATCCCCGCGAGGTTGTCACGGTGTCTATATGTATGTATGTTTGTGTGTGTGTGTGTGTGTGTGTGTGTGTGTGTGTGTGTGTGTGTGTGTGTGTGTGTGTGTGTGTGTGTGTGTGTGTGTGTGTGTGTGAAAGTATGTGAACCGCTTATAACTTTTGAACGGCTTGACCGATTTCATCGCGGTTGGTGCCATTCGAAAAGGCTTGACCAAACTTAGATTTTGAAAACTATTTGGACCGATTCAGATCAATAGATTTTGAGAAATCTTCAAAAAACTGAAAAAAAAATTTTTTTCGAATGTGGTTTTTTTGGAATAACTTTTAAACGGCTTGATGGTTCAATTCCAAAAACTAATCAGCTTTTAACCTCAAAAAACCACGTCGATCGCCACCAGTCCGGTCAAAATCGGTTGATTCGTTCGAGAGATATCGTGAACGAAAGAAAACCGAAAAAAGTTTTTTTTCGGAATAACTCCAAAATTCCTAGCGCGATTAATTCAAAATTTGAGATTCTTTGTGAGGCTTGAAAAACTGCGTCGAATGCTTCGAACCACGTAAAAATCGGTTTATTCATTCAAAAGTTATTGCGGTTTAAAAATTCAAAAAATAGTGTCTTATCAAATCTCTATCAGACTTTTGAGCTCGAAGAGCTCAAAAGCATAGGAAAGCAATCTCTTTGAGCTTGGAGAGCTCAAAATAACCCATAAATTGTATTTTTAAGCTCGAAGAGCTCAAAAACGTCATTGGTGCAATTTTAAGCGCCTAAGTATGGAATTAGCGGGAAGTTGCAGGGATAGCCTTCAGGGTCAACCGTTTTTCTAATTTTTATTTACTTGTAAAGTTCAAAACATTGAATTAACGGAATTAAACATTGAATTAAGGAATCGGGCTTAAAGGTGGTCGATTTGGCGTGGAATGATCACTATACATTATATAAATTTATTGTCTTTCATGTCTACATATATTTTTATTTATTTGTAAAGTTCAAAACATTGAATTAACGCTTGTTACGTTGGAAACGTTGGAATCGCGTTCGAGACGTTGGAATAACGTTGGAGATTTTGACTCGGGTAGAGTGTAAGCACAGTAACGGTAGCATTTGAGGCATCGGATGCGACGAGTATGAGTATAAGGGAGATGAGAAAATGTAAACGTGGCATGCGGGCCACGTTTCCCTTATTTATCGTTTCCCGATGCTTATGTTTTACTAGGCCGGGCTGTACCGCGGTAGTACACGATAAGGGGCGCCAAGAGGGTGGAATCACTGAGGGAACCAATAACGTGATGTATTATACATAATGCATGGCACATCTCTAGTCAGGACGTGTGCTACCTGAATATGTGTGTATAGATACATTTTAGGCGCCACACGATCGTGAAAACCCCTTTTACTTCTTTCTCCATCTCTTACTTCTCTATGCATCCTCTCGCACAACCTATTTTGCTTTATTTCACTTACATTACTGTGTAGGAATACCAGAGACCGAGAAAGCCCTCAATAATGGATCGTCGCGAGAGATGAATTTGATTTGGAGCTCAGCTACCTAACACACCAAGTCCGGGCAAATCCATTTGCGAGCAAAGTGCTATTGGATGTTCATACTCTGTATCTTGAATAACCATTTTGCATTCTCGTATATATGGTTAGATGTGTGTGGGTGTCTATTATATACGCTTATGTATATGCATTTGTAATGGGCTTGCAATCCTAATCATCGTACTGCGAATTCATTTCGATAATTTAAT
The DNA here is from genome assembly GCF_020080835.1 of Cotesia glomerata. NCBI lineage: Eukaryota > Metazoa > Arthropoda > Insecta > Hymenoptera > Braconidae > Cotesia > Cotesia glomerata. Next base: position 32,597,853 of record NC_058158.1, read on the forward strand.
TTATTCATTCGAGGAGTTTGTTGTGTGGTTTATATTTAGGATGGGAATTGTTTAATAGTTTGTAATTTTTTTTTTTTATTAATAAATTTTGTTTGTTATTGGTAAGTAGATATGCGTACGAGCTACTTACAGGAATACTTGGTTAGTTAGCTTATATGGAGTAGACGTAGACTTGTAGACTCAACTTGCTTTTTGCTTGGGAGTAGAAAAGTTTCAGTCTGTTGTTAAGATAAAGAGTTTTGATATCGGGTTCAAATTATCTTTGTTTATGGGATTTTATCTACTGAGATTAAATAAGGGGTTTCTTACTGATATTGGCAGTTTTAATTTTAATTCAAGATTAGAGTTTATCTGATTTGAGAACATATTGAGCAATAATATCAAATTATTTTTTAAGATTTGATGTGAAAATTTTGAATTAGATATTGGGGAAAGAAAAATTGTGTGAACACATTTTATTTACAATTTTTGTAAATATTATCGTAATTCTTATTTTAAATTCGTCGTCACATAGAATAATTTAATGTAAAAAAGTGTTTCAAAGTATTAATTTTTTGATTTTTTATGGCAAAAAAAATCAAGCAACTATATAATCAAATAATTCTTACATTTTTTTTTAGAAAATATATGCTTAAAATTGATATTGTTCCGTAAGAATAATAATTTTTTAAATTGCAATAAAAAAATTTGGTTGACTTAAAATGGATCATTTTTATTTGAATTTTTTTGTTCACTATTAATTATAATAACTTTGTAGATTAAAATTATATAAATACGAAATAAATACAATATTAAAAATGTTTATACATTCCAACTTATTAAAATTGTAATTTTTACCACATCACCAATTACTATTTCATTCCTCTCGCTTTAAACTTGATCTGTTTAAGGATAAAAATTAAATTAAAAAATACATATAATAAAAGCAGTTGACTCGAACCAAATAATTTGACAACTCCTAATACTTTGTCACCTGGTAATTTAGCGTTATCGCCAGATAATCCTGTGAAAGTGTGCATGTATATAAGTATTGAACCTAAAAAACATAAACTAAAAAAAATAGTTTGACAGTGTCACGCAAGAACATTCATCACAGTGTGTTATCAAGTTGGTTGCACACAGCGCGTGTTGATTCACAATTATGCGTCGCAACGTTCTCGTTCTGTTTCTCGACATGAGCATTAACCCCGATGAATCTCTCCCTCTCCCTCTTTCTCTCGCTCACTCGCCAACCGGGTCTTACTCTCGATCCCCATTCCCCATTAAACTCTATCTCTTTTCTCACACAATCACGAGTTGGGAGTTGGGAGCAGAGGTATATATAAATATATATATCTATGTATGTTGAAACAGTACTACGCCAGCACGTGTCGGCAGCCCGGTGATCCATGACTCCTCCGAGAGGACCAGGCAAGAGTTAGGGAAATAGGTTTGAGAAACTTGTTTGCTCGTTCCACATACCCGCTTCTAGTCGTCGGGAATACTGAATCGCGAGGAGGATATGTGCTGAAATTGCGAAAGAGCGTCTTCGCTTTCCTATATACCATCTACTGAATCTCTCCACCATCTACGTAGCTATATATCTATATGTTGCACATATATAATGCTCATACATACAAACATGATGTATATACCTCGAAAGTCGACTTACATTTCACCTATTTTTTAAAAATTCAAATTTAAAAATTTTTCTCCAATCTCAATTGCTATTTTTTAGTAATAAAATTATTTTTATGAGAGTTTTTTTGAATTGAAGGGATCCAGTAGTTTAAATGGCAAAGCACTCAACATGTAGTCTTGAAGATTCAGGTTCAAGTCCTGGCTTGGTTCCGACTCTTTAAAATTTTTTTCAATATGATCATTGTTTCCAATGGGTAAAAAATTAATTTATGTATTTTAAACAAAATTAATTTGAATAATAATTTTGTTTAAAATATTAAAAAAATTTATTTTTCGACTTTGTGGCCTCAATAATCTTAGCATACTTATATACGAGACCGTCACACGTATTTAGGAAGAAGGGTACGGCCGTTGGAATTAGAGCCGAGGAGAGCGAGCGGTGACACTCTCATTTCGTGGAGAATTTACAAGCGGGTCCTTCGCGTGCCTCGAATAGTCAGACCTAGTCCAACCCCTATATATAACCCGTGTAGTCGGCAGTCTGGCATAGTTAAGTGTACTTCTACTAGATGTACCCGACTGCGTAAGAAATTCACGTACTCTCTTCCTCGCACCTATAACTACAAGGAGGTTATTATCTTGGTCTTCTTTCCACACCGCCCGGTTCGCATTTTCCTCAGTCTCCTATCATGTCGAGTGCAGTCTAGAGACGAGAGACGTTTCCTTTCGAGCTGGAATGTAGCGATCACTTCTGATCTTATCTTTTAGTGTTATATCGTTTGAGAGGAGTTTTAACAGTCGCGATTAATTCCTTAGCTAGGTTAGTCATTAGGAAACATTAGAAGTTCTAATTTAATGATTTGCTCATACATTTTACCTCAGATTTTTCTTTAAAATTTTGTTTAATTTCAAATTAATTTTTTTTGTTTATTTAGATTTTTGATGAATCAAGACGAGCTTGAAATTTTGGGACTCGGTTGAAAACAATTTGGGTGAGTTAATTTTAGTTTTTAAATTTATTTAATAATATAAAAATTATCAGTACATTGATAAAAAAATTAAATTAATTCAAGAGAAAATATTTTGATCCTTAAACGCCAGAGATTCTGATTCATCAGAATTCGCTGTAATTCGTTGAAATTCAGACGCACACACGTCATCTTGAATCAAGCAGAAAATTTTTTTGAATCAAACAAAATTTATTTGAACCTAAAATAAGTGCTCAGTTAATAAATTTTTCTGCTTTCTTCAAACTTTTTTGTAAAATACTCAAAAAAGATTTTCTTGGACATCAAAAAAATTTTTTTGGATTAAGAATTTTTTTCTTTTTTGACAAAGATGTAATAAAATCCAGCAAATTTATACACAATGTAAAATAACATAATCATCTATAATGATATTACATATTTATCCATATGACTTAAATCAGTTGGACTCGGTGCAAAAGCCAAGACAAGAGTGAGCATGAATATCAAAAACTTGAACATAGCGTGATGTCCAGGCTCGCTATCGTGAATAAAGTTTGTTCCAGCAGGAGGTTAACCCTCAGGCGATGAGGTTTGTGCCGGTACGATGCTCGGCACCGTTTTCCCACTTTATTCTCCGACACCCCTCGGCAAGATCCTCACCGGGTAACGGGCCTTGTTGAGTAGAGGTTGCCTTGCGATACGCGAGCTCGGTTAGCTGTGCGTGGCCAAGTATCGCTGTAAAAAGACTTTACCAACCTACCTACTACCTATACTACCTACTAGCCAGCTCATTGCTCCGAGACACGCAATCATTATGCTGTTCCGCAATATCTCTTTCTCTTCTTACCCTCCTCAGCAGTAGTGCACCCACTACCAGCTCAACTACAACTACTCCTCGTGGTAGAGACTACTCTTGTCCGGAATCGTTGCGCCATTATGAAAGTTACGTGGGCGTGCACGATCGCAGTTTGGCCCTTGCCAACTTTATTTACGAATCGAAATATGTCTGACCACACGACAGGATTCACTGAAACACGTAAACATTATCATCATAAAGATATTTTCTCCTTTCATTTAGTGGATTATAAAATTAATAGAAAAAAAAAAAAAATAGATGAATCGGAAAGAATTACTTTTTTTAAAACTTCTGATTTCTGCTTTTTTTTTGTTCAAGGATTTACTTTTTCTGTGTGACATCTTATTTTTTTTTTCTTGAAGAGCATGAAAAATTTAACAAATTAAAAAAAAGGGGATATATCATAAGTGAAGCATTTTTTATGATTTTTTGGAAAATTTTGAATTCAGAAAATCATTTTGAATAATTTCAATGTTCAATTGAATAAAAAATTCTGAAAATAAATAAAAAATTGTTAGTTAAAGAATTTTTTTACTTGATTTAAACCAAAATTTTTTAAAAATAATCTCCTTGGATAAAAACTTTTCTTTTTTATTTGAGTTGTTTTTTATTGATATATTTCTAGATGTTATATTCGTTTATAAAATTAATTAGTCTCGATTTTTTAAAAATTTCATTGATAAAAAAATAAACTTGATTCAAAAGGAATAAATTGAACCAGAAATTTCAAATTTTTGAATCAAATTAAAAAAATTCTTTTATTAATATTCAGCTTTATCTAATCAAAAAGTTAAAATTTTCCAAAGACGTCCAGCGCTTTCTCTTTTGCGTGGAGTCGGGGATAAAAATATCGATAAATTTCGCCCCTCACTCCAGAAAAACTTAAAAAAAAAGAAAGTCTTAAAATCTCAAGCCAATTTGCAGTAATTCCTGTAAGGCAGTGATAACTCGTGACTTGGCGAAACGCCGGAAGGAGAATGGGCTTGGAAGTAGTTTGAGGATCTACTGCGAGTGGTATGGCGGGTATTCGGTTTGGTTAGGGAGCAAAAGTATAACGAACGAAGAGATACGAAGTATGACACGGTGGGATACGATGTGATATGATAGGATAAGATGGGATATGATAGGACACCGGTGGCTCCTCGACGAAAGGGGTGAACCCGTCGTCTTGAGAGTGCCGTGTCGCCGGGAGCGAACTTACGTACACACCCTTAACTACCGGTACATACACTTGGTCCTTTGGGTGCCAGAAGTTACGGCGTCTCGACGCTACTTCCCAACTGTACCGTACGGGGTAGGCAGTAAGTATGCTGTAGAAGCTAGAAGCTAGCAGCAGTTCTAACCCTCCCTTACACCCTCGTTTTCTGGTTCTTCTTGCTCATCCACGCCGCTCAGGTGCCGTAACTTGTGTATAGTTAGTTAGCTACTTTAGACTTGATCTCAAACTCGAGAAATGTGACGCCGTAAACGAAAGCAGGAGCTCCGGCTGGTATGCAACTAAGCTCCCCTGTTCTGCAGTTCTGATAACTGACTGGCGTAAGGCTTACTTACGCCTTATAGGTGAGGAGTTTTCATGACAACAGAGCGAAACTCTTGGAACCTTGGTTCGGATCTTCAGAAACTCCCTCAGGCTGACCATCAGTTACTTCCTCTAAGCTGTCATGTTCGATACCAAAGTTTTAGCTGATAAACTTTTCTGTGTCTTGGAATATTAAATTCCCTCGTCGGATACTTTTCACTAAAATCCTCTTCATTATCTTGCTTTTTTTTACTCATACTTCCTCGACTGTAACTATTATAATACATATAAAATAAAATAATAATAATATAATTAAATTCTACTTGGATTGGAGGCAACATCAAGGCTTTAAGAACAAGAGACACGACAAGTGGGATATCTTTATCTGTATCAATTACTCGGTGATTAGATGTGGTAGATACGATCTACCCTGTCTGGAGATTTTTAACGTCAAGGGAAAAAATAAAAGGCTTTAAATAAATAACGAGTGAAGAGTGAAGAGTGAAGAGTGAAGAGTAAAGACTGTAGGAACAAGAGACGAGACATCGAGGGTGAGTGAATGAGGCTCATAGAGGCTAAGAGACCCTAAAGAGTGAAAGAGTGGAAGAGTATGTGATTGACAACACGAAGGCACTGCTCTGATTGTTGAGTGAACGCTGTCTTCACCCGAGATAAGGGATAATAAAATGAGGATAAATAAATAGTCGGCTTAGGAAATATCTTAATGAGTGAGTGAGGTGCAGCGAATGCCACTCCACTTAATTGACCGTACGCTTTGTATAAAGTTACTACTCCCGGACTTTATCTATCAAGGATATTAAATTAGCGTATTAAATTTATTCGGCAGGGCAATTAATTATGTCTGCATCCAAATCCAGGTGTCTTCAGTCTCCAGTCTTCATTTTAAACAATACAATTTTTTATTTACATATTTATTATTGTTGTTTCTTATTTTTTTGTGCGATGGAGTGGTCGAAAGTAGGAAGCAGGAGGCTGATAGCGGCTTTGTAGAAAGGAAGTGATGATCAGCCTGGGGATGTAACCGGGACATGTAAGACGCGGCGTAATCTTGTCGATCAAACAATTAACAATGCATCCGCGGTAGGGGGTTGAATTGTAAGGCTTAAGGAGCTCGTAACAGGGAGGCGGTGCGCTGAAATACGAGAGGAAACTTTAGCAAGCCAATCGAGGAGAGTTTGTTTAGGTTTGAGAAAGAAGAAGCTACGGATAATGATCGGCGGCTGATCGGCATAAACGGGTGAGCTGTTTTAAAAAGGGGCGCTCGGTTGTATTCTCGAACGTCTCCTTTCCTTAGTGTCACTCGTTAATTAGCCGAGTCTTAATTGCCATAGACTGCCGCCGGGGAAAACAAGATCCACAAGTGCATCTCTTCTCTACTCCAGTCTTTTTGTTTTCTGACCAACATGTGCATCATGCATGCATGCATTTGTATGTGTGTGTGTCATTTTATACAAAGCATGTTACGTTGGTTGGGTTGCTCGGTGCAGCGGATCTCCCGATTGCCACTTTTAAAATTTATTTATTTGTGGTTTTGGTTTTGGTTTTATTCGTCCAGTCAAAGGAGGACTTGACCGGTGTAAGTGCGTGACAGTATCTCCGGTGTGTGGAAGGGACAAGAGGAGTTAGGCACCTAAAGATCTAAGGAGGCTGATGTATTTATAAGGAGGAAGATTTGCATACGATGCAGCAGATCCCCGATAGCAAGGGCTGGCGGCACGTCCTGGAGATTCAAAGAGGCTTTGTGCCATTATATCCAATCCTTCCTTCGCTCTCGAGGCTTTTCTTGCTCGTCTTATTTTTCCTGAGCTATAAGGTATACCTCTTTGCCTTATACTTTATACCTTATACTTAAAGTTTGCTCCACTCACTGGAGAACAGTTCCTTTGATTCACTCTTAGCGACTCTGTGTCCTCTCATTCGTTTTGTCTCTGCCACTATCGTGTCCTTGTAGTCCTCCGTATATTTTGTTCACATAAAAATCACCGAGCCCTTAGCCTTTGATATACATCATTTATTTTTTTTTAATTATCTTCATTTATTCAAAATTTTTTACCCGTATCTGCTCGGAAATTCTTTCAGTCATTTTAAAGTTCCACAGCAAAAAATAATATCATTTAAATAATTAGTTATTATAATTCCAATTAATTTAAAATATAGGACCGAGCGGAATAGAATTAAATTTAAGGTATAAGGGAATAAAAAATTTATTGCCGCGGTTAATTAGAAGAAATGTATGTATAATTTTTTATTATACTATTTTATTTATTATCATTTGAGGAAAGTTAAATGCAAATGAGGACCACCATGGGTTTTTATTTCAATCAGATTAGCAGGGGCTCTCCTCGATTAGGCGTTACGACGGTCAGTCTCGGTAAAAAGATTGAAGCTGAGATCCTCGAGAATGTCAGACGGCGTCAAAAGGGTGTCTCGCACACTGCTACTTAACTTTCATTCTGTGGGTTATATTATACCATCTCATACTACCGACTACCAACTACTAACTACTAATACCACTGCATTGCTATCTCTTCTTTTCTGCTATATAATATCCGAATGAAACTAAACGTCGTGGTACTGATGCTTCTGCTTCTACTGAGAATAATCAAGAGTCGCGTTTGTTGTTTGTTGCTGTTGCGTACAGCTACGAGCCGTCGTGCATTTTTATCGAGCCAATGACGAAAATGAGACACGCATCATTCTTATCCTGATGCATCTCGTCACGCGGCAGTAATACTTCTTCAAGAGTCGTTGTGATCACTAAGGTCTATTTTAAATTGCAATACTTTGCATTTTATTATTTTTTTTTATTCATACTTTCATTTGTATTCGCGATCGCAGTCGCGAACTGACGAACTGAGAAAAAAATCATCCAATGTCAAATAAAAAAAAATTTCTTATTTTCTCGTCGCGAAAAATATTATTTTCAACAAATCAGCTTTAATTTCAATTTATTACCCGACAAATCAGTGTATAAAGTCGAGAGCCACGTACCGAGACTTATAAATATGTCAAGGGAAGCATTTAAAATAAATAAATATGAAAATAAAAAATGAAATTTAATATTTGATGTATGTAGAAACGGCGTTGGTTGGCATAAATTTAAGTTTGCTAAAAAATAAAAGTTTTCATTGAATGTGAGCACTTGACTTAGCAGTACCACGTGGTGTCCTCCTTTGTTCTTCTTCTGAACGGTATTGATTCCGCTGTTAGTACCTCCGGAGGGTTAGAAGAGTCATTCGAGTTACACGCTGGACCAAGCTCGATCCAGCGGCCATTAGCTCGCGGGTAAACAGAGTCGTACTTTACTCGAGGGGCGTCACTCTTCCTTCGCCGCAGTTCCGCTTCTTTGCTTTCGAACCGAGCCCTCTTCCCTCAACCGCAAACCTTTCTCATCCACCACCTCCATCACCAACAACCCCAAACTATCCTCCTCGTCCTCGTCCTCATCGAGATCCTCGTACTATCACACCCTTCCCTTTAACGAATACATAAATTCAACCACTTGGACAATAACTATTTTTCAACGTATCCAAAAATATCTAGCTCGCTACTTTTTACCAACTATTTTGAAGCTCCTTTTCTTATTGGTTTCCTTGTTATTGATGACAAGTTACACTTTTAATACCGGGGGATGTGTAAACACTTTTAATGTCATATTCATCTTATATTTATTCCCGAGTCAAGTTATTTTAATCTGCAAAATATTTAAACTGAAAAACTCAATTTAAAATTGTCGATTTTAAGCCAACTAAATTTTTTATTCTAAATAAATAAAAAAATTATTATTTTCTCAGAACAAAATTTAATTAAACACTTTTAATGATAAATTTTATATAGATCAAGTATTGAGTCGATTTAAAATATTTTTTTCCATATTCTACTTATAAAAACAAATAATTGAAAAAATTTTTCAAAAATTTTATTATTTTTTAATCATTTAAAAAAAATTTTTTTTTATCGAAAAGCTTCGACTTTTTTAAAATAATAATTTTTTAATTATTATATTTTTGATAAACGTTGATACAAAAAAAATGTGATAGTTAAAAAAAATTGTAAGTTTCTAAAATTACTAATTTTTTTAACAAGAAAAAGAAAAATTTAGAATTTATGAATGAAAAAAAAAAACATATTTTAATTCATTTAAACCAATTTCTCTCTTCAGGCGTTTATTTATATGTTTACTTGTATAAATAATACAATTTTCTTAGTAAAAGTCAACTAAATTAGTATTCAACACAACGCAAGCTTTAGAGTTAAATTTAGAATCAATTATATCAGATTCTATTTATAAAATAAAAATAAAAATAAAGACTGTCTACGTCTACACAATACAATACAATAGATCAGTGAATCTGACAAAATTCCCGTCGCGTACTTCGGGCAATTGAGTATCTCATTGTTGTTTCGTCGCGAAGATACCATACGTGCGGTCACAGAGAAGTTTCCGCGAATAGTTTTACGCGGGTAGAATCTCACTATTCGACAAGGTCGTTTGTACAGGTCTGTGCACCCTGCAGACTACGTTCCGTCTACTGTTAAATGACGTCCGGCGTCTGATTAGTTTCCGTCCTAGACAACATCATCCTACTGTACAACTTATGCCAGACGAATAGACAAACAAACACTCACATAAATCCTCAATAATTACCTGAGAGTTAAATTAAAATAATGTAAATTTCAACAATTAATTAATTATTACTTATTATTATATAAATGAAATAAAATCTATATGAGGATGATTCAGTTTTTAATTAATCTGATTCTCAAGCTAATTTATTGAATCAATCAAAATAAATACGATTGGCATGAGCAGTAACACAAGTAGAAAAGAAATTAAACTGTGGGACAGATTTGGCAGTAGATAGAGCCGGTGGGTGATCGGCGCCGCGTCAGCGGGGCACCATCAATGTGGCGGCAGCTACGCAACAAGAACAAGAACAAGAACCAAAATAACTAAAATAAATAAATAAATATATAAGTATAAAAGTAAAAGGAGCTACGAGGAATCGGTTCTCCTTGTACATCCTCCTCAGGACTCTCTTTAAGTTCGAGGAACGATAAATTCCCGATTCCAGTCGGACCCGTCCTGGTTCCCGGTCCGTTTCTCGCGGTCGTGGAAATATAAAAGGAAGAAATACGCCCCGTAACCGGGAAAAAAGTACAAAACAACTCCGAATAAAATAAAAAGGATAAAAAGTGCCCAAAAGAAGAGAAAGAAGAAGAAGAAGAAGAAGAAGACCAGGACGTGCTTTTTAAAATATAAAAAAAATTAACTAAAAGGAGCAACTCGAGATCCGATCCCGCCCGAGTGTTCGTTAAATATACGAGTGTATTGAAATTCCGCATTGAAAGAGGAGAAGAAGACTGAGCCGACGAGGACGTGAGCTCGTTGTGGAAGGACAAGATCACATGACGGGTTCGATACTTTCTTTCTTTCTCTCTTTTATGCTCACTATTTTTTATCTGTCTTCTTGTACCTCTTTTCCTTTTCCTTCTTCTTCTTCTTCTTCTTCTTCTTCTTCTTCTTCTTCTTCTTCCTTCTCTTCTTTAACGTCTTTTATTTTATTCCTTTTCTTCTGGAGTCTTTTTCTCCCACCCACTGCTTTGAATACCGGGATCCAAGCGTCGACTGTCCCACGATACGACCGTATAAGCCAAGACGGTGCCCGACGACGACGACGAAGAAGACTTGAGAAGGAGGCTTGGATATATATACGCATACCGTCTTAGTCGTCCACTCTAATTTGAATGTAACAACGTTCCGTTTGCCCGCAACCCGATACCATCTTCAACGTTTGCGTGGTCCGCGAGTCCTCTTTCTCTATCAATACAAGTGTCCTCCTCATACTCGTTCTCCTTTCTGTTCATTCCCGGCTCTCGACTAATGCAGCCCGCTTTGTGTCTCCCTTTAGCGCGAGTTACTTTCGACACAAAGGAAATTATTATTATTGGCTGCATCATGCGCTAAGGATTTTTATTGCTCTCTGTATTCTATATTCTTTATTGTATATTACATATTTTATATTGGGGAAACACCGGCTCCGGTAATGTAAATAAAAGATAATTCCATCATCCGTTCCATCACCGAAAGCTCCTTCTCTTCATATTCAACGTTTATTATTTATTTTATTTTTATTGTTATTTAAACATTTGCTTCTGCTGTTGCTGCTACTTGCTGGTAGCAGAGAGGGGAGTTTTGTTTGATGTAATATGAAATGCAGCTCGCGCGAGATGTACTTTACGATCAGATGCAGCTCACTTACTTATCGGGATGATTGACATACGGCGGACAATTGCATCGCGATGCAAAACGTGACTCTGCTTGCCGGTAGCTTGTACATGTAACGAATTTTCAAGTTTTCTTTCGTATTCTTGGTAAAATATTCCTATTCTCATCAAAACACAAATAAATGAATAAATAAAATTACTCGCCAAGTTGTAAATACAACATTGTTGCTGATTATTCTTGTCTGTTTTGTGAAATTAAATGCTCAGTTATTTTTACTTGATATCTTCGAAATGTGGATTTTGATTTTGAGTATTCGTAATCTTATAAAATATATTGTGAGACACTTATACTCATAAAAAAATTGTATTTTAAAGTTAAGAAATTTTACTTGATTCAAGATAAAACAAAAAATGGACTATGATAATTGATAAATAAAAATCAGAAAAACGGTAAACCCTGAAGGCCATCCGTGCAACTTCCCGCTAATTCCATTCATAGGTGCATAAAACTGCACTAATGATGTTTTTGAGCTCTCCTAGCTTAAAAATACAATTTATGTGTTATTTTAAGCTCTTCGAGATTAAAAAGATAGCTTTTCTATGCTTTTGAGCTCTTCGAGTAGCTCAGAAAATATTTTTTTAATTTTCAAACCGCACTAACTTTTGAATGAATCAACCGATTTTCACGCGGTTGGTAGCATTTGACGCAATTTTTTTAGTTTCATGAAGAATCTTCAAGTTTGAAATGATAAAACTAGGAAATTTGGAGTAATTCCAAAAAAACACTTTTTTCGGTTTTCTTTCGTTCATGATATCTCTTGAACGAATTGACCAATTTTGACCGGCTTGACGGCGATCGGCATGGTTTTTCAAGCTTAAGGGCGGATTAGTTTTTGAAGTTGATCGATAAAGCCGTTTAGAAGTTATTCCAAAAAAACCACTTTCAAAAAAAATTTTTTTCTTATTTTTTTTGAGATTTTTCAAAATTTCTCAAAATCTATCGGTCCAAATCGGTTCAAATTCACAGGAAATCTAAGTTTGAGGGAACTCTTTAGAACACCGTTTAGTAGATTCCGATCAGTTTAGTTGTTCAAACGTTATAAGCGAGTCACATAGTTACACGCACACACACACACACACACTCGGGGCAGAAGAGATACTGCTACCGGGCGCGTCTCCCCGAGCGGATGGGAGAACGCTCGCTGTCCTTGGATGACACTTAATCTCTTAGTTGATGAGGTACAGCGGGTAGGAGCCAAGCAAAATAACCAAACAAAATAAGCTCCCGTGGACAAAACTCCCCTTTAATGGGTTGGTCACACTAACTGACCTAGCAAGACGATTGGTTCCTGCTGTAACTCACTGGGAGTGTCCGGAACCTGTATCGTAGTTTCCGACGATGCAGGCCACGGCTGATGTGAGCTTGCTCTGCCGAGGTGAAAGTTGCAGCAGTGGATCAGGAGCCAGCCACTTCGGGCCTTGATCAGGAAGTACGCAGTGAGTGTTAGAGATCGGAATCTTCACCGCTCCGAGCGAGTCTAGTCCGTCCGTGTATTCCGGGACTGGCTAAGTGTCGGCTAGGCCTCAGGGAACTGGGGTAGGAGTACTATCTCCGAGGGTACACCCGTTCCTAGTTATGACAACCCGCTCCGCTCCGTACGATGCGCTGGTAAATCACAAAAGAATGAGTAATTTAATGGAAACTAACATTAGTGAAAACGGGCCGCATGCCCAACAAGCAGCGATTGAAGCAAGCGCTGAAATGAAGAGAACGCAAGCGCTGGAACGCCTGGAAGAGTTGACAAATGAGTTAAATAATCTCGTCCAGTCAAAAGTCAATATCCACAAGGGAGATCAAGACCAAGGCGACTAGTGTAACTAACGCCCTTCGAAGGTACAAAAAACTGGATGAAGAATGGCGATTAGCATCGCGTCGCAGTCCTCGTGCTACACTGGGGCAAACCAAACAAGTTGTTGTTGTAACTGACGAGACAATGGATACCGGAGCCGAAGGTGACGGTGAGTCGGTCATTGAAGACGAACGAGAAACTGCCACGAAGACTGGAAAGAGGAAAGATCGGACCTCTCCAGACCCATCGTGCAGCCAAGCCACCAAGAGGAAGGACCTGAGAAAAGCCCTCCGCAAAGAGCAATAATGCAAAGTGACGAACGGACAAAAGCGTCTGCTTGGCAGAAAGTCCAGTCCAAGAGAGAGCAACGAAGGCAAAGGTCAGAGCAGCTCCCAAATCAACTGCCCAAGGAGCCCCATCCTGAACCTAAACGGAAGAAACCGCGCAAGTGGATCAGGCCAGACGCACTGATCATCCGCCCAGTTGAGCCGGCGAAGTACGCTGAGATTTTGCGTAAAATAAAGAAGGATGTCCCTGAAGAGCAGGTCCGTACTACGGTGGATAAGATCCACAAAACTAGGGCCGGAAACATGCTGATTACGCTCTCTAGGAAGAGCTCCGATAAAGGCCAAGCCCTACAGAAAACCATCGAGGGCATCCTACAAGAAGAGGCCAAAGTGATCTGCAAAGGTCCACAGGAAGACGTCGAAATCCGGGACCTTGATGATACTACAACCAGGGAGGACATTCAAGCCGCCTTGCATATGGCAACCGGAGAATCTTGCGAGGTATCGCTAGAGGCAATTAAGATCCGTAAGGCCTACAGAGGTACTCAGACTGCCGTAGTGACTCTACCAGCAGCTGCAGCGCGGAAGATATTGGAAGGAAGCGGTAAAATCCGGATCGGCTGGGTCAACTGCCGAATTAGAGCCACGAGAAGACCAACCCAATGTTTCAAGTGCTGGCACTTCGGGCATCATGGATCTCAGTGCAAAAGCAGCGTAGACCGATCCAAGCTTTGCATCAGGTGCGGACAAGAAGGGCACAAAATCGCGGACTGTAAAAACCCAGCCAAATGTGCACTATGCGCTGAAAATCCAAGTGCAAAGGACTCCGCCCACTGTGCCGGCAATCACAAATGCCCGGTATTCCAAGAGGCGCTTCAGAGGATGACAAACCAAAGAACATGAAGATACTACAGCTCAACCTCAACCATTGTGAGGCTGCGCAAGACCTGCTCATGCAGACTGTGCGCGATCATGAGCTAGACTTAGTACTAATAGCAGAGCCATACAGGCACCTGAGTACCCAACCATGGGAAACCGACTGCACCACAAAAAGCTGTCATATGGTCCTGCGGCAAGCTCCCTTCCAGAGTATCGTTAAAAATGGCAGCGCCGGCTTTGTAGCAGCATCGGTAGATGGCATCCGTTTTTACAGCTGCTACGCACCACCTAGCCTCACTATCGTTGAATTCATGGATTTTCTGGATCGACTGACGGAGGACGCGAAGCAGTACTACCCAGTGGCAATAGCTGGGGACTTCAACGCCTGGGCAGTGGATTGGGGCAGCAAACACACCAACGCTCGGGGTAAAGAACTACTAGAAGCTTTTTCTACGTTAGACGTAGTGTTGTTGAACAGTGGCGATGCGCCGACGTACACTAAAGGCGACGCAAGTTCTATTGTGGATCTTACTTTTGTCAGCAGCAGCCTCATCAGAGGAAACTACGACTGGAAAGTGATGGAGACCTACACGGCCAGCGATCACAACGCGATTCTCTGGGAAGTATCAAAGGACCCGAATCCTAGAAGACCGGCTAAGAAACTTGACATCGTTGGGTGGAAGCTGAAATCCTTTGACCCAAGTGCACTAGCAGCTGCCCTAAATAGTGAACCGCTTACTACTGGATCTGCAGAAGAAATGACCAAGGAGTTGATAAAGAGAGTGTCCCAGGCTTTCACCACCTGCGTGCCCCGTACACGGGCATGAACCAAAGACCTTCGGTGCACTGGTGGAACGACCACATCAGCTTCCTACGGAAAGAGTGTTTCAAGAAAAGAAGAATATCTCAGCGTGGTTATCGGCGGCATGACTCAGCGGAACTAGTCGCAGAATACAAGAAAGCTCGTCGAGACTTAAACAAAGCCATCAAGGATAGCAAGAAGAACTGCTGGAAAGAGCTAATCAACGAGGTGGACAAAGACTTGTGGGGCAGACCTTACAAGGTAGTCATGGCAAACTTGAAATACCAGCCAATGCCGTCTCCTACGTGTCCTCAACTCCTACAGAAGATCGTGACTGCACTGTTTCCACGACAGCGCGTTTTCAACTACCTGTTGACACAAGACGAACTGAATGATATCCCACCTGTGACGAAAGAAGAACTGATGGAAGCTTGTAACCGCGTCGGGAATAATAAAGCGCCGGGATTGGACGGAATCCCTAATATTGCCTTGAAAACATCTATTAAAGCAGCGCCAGCGTTATTCCTCGATGTCTACAACATCTGCTTGAAGGAAGGGATTTTTCCTCGGAAGTGGAAACAACAACGGCTGGTACTACTTCCTAAAGGAAAAGCCACCGGAAGAACCGTCATCTTATCGTCCACTCTGCATGTTGGATACAGCCGGTAAGATACTCGAACGTATAATCCACCAAAGGATAGAAGCAGTTGTCGATCCACTATTAGCAGACAATCAGTACGGATTTCGAAAAGGACGATCAACCCTGGACGCAATCAACCTGGTTGTCGGTATAGCCAAAGACGCAATCGCCGGTACCAGATGGAAGGGTGGAACGAAGAAATATTGTCTGGTGGCAACCCTAGACATCAAAAATGCCTTCAACTCCGCCAACTGGGATCGCATCATGCAAGCTCTTCAAGAGATGAACGTACCAGGATATCTACGAAGGATAGTCGCTAGCTACTTCACGAATAGAGTCCTTAGATATGACACGAAGAATGGTCCAAAGGAGTATGATGTTACTGGAGGCGTCCCGCAGGGTTCTGTTCTCGGTCCACTTCTCTGGAATATCATGTACAACGGATTGCTGAGACTGAAACTACCAAGAAATGTCAAACTGGTAGCGTACGCGGACGACGTAGCCGTAGTAATCGTCGCCAAGCATATTGATGAGATAAATCATATGTTCACGATCACCTTTGAGCGAATTAACCAGTGGATGGACACAGTAAACCTACAACTGGCTAAACAGAAGACCGAGGCTGTACTTATCACTAGCAGAAAAGTGGTGGAAACGATCAATTTAAACGTCGGAGACCAAGAAATCACATCCCAACCATTCATTCGATATCTGGGAGTGATGCTCGATTCCCGACTTAACTTCAAACAACAAGTTGAACACGTGACCGCCAAAGCATCAGCAGTAGTGGCTAACCTAGTACGATTGATGCCCAACATCGGTGGCCCGAAGCAGACAAGGAGGTTATTGCTATCATCAGTAGTTACATCGGTCCTCACGTATGGTATATCCATTTGGTCCGACGTACTTGAGACCCAAGAATCATGGAGGAAAGCATGTCCGGTTTACCGACTGAGCGCGCTAAGAGTAGCCAGCGCCTTCCGAACAATATCAGAGGAAGCAGTGTGCGTCATTTCTGGAACTCTGCCGCTTAGAGTCTTAGCTAAAGAAAGACGGGCCCTTTGCCATCGAAAAAGGTTAACTACACTGAGCGCTGAAGAACTAAGAACAGAAGAACGGCAGCACAGCATCTCGCGATGGCAACTTGAGTGGGACGCCGCAGCAAAAGGAAGATGGACACACCGCCTCATACCAAAGATCGACGTTTGGCTGAGCCGAAACCATGGTGAAGTCAACTATTACCTAACGCAGATGTTGTCAGGACATGGGTGCTTTCGAGAGTATCTGCACCGCTTTAAGCACGACGATTCTCCGGAGTGCCCGTCTTGTCCAGGGGTTATTGAGGACGCAAGGCACGTTTTCTTTGTGTGTCCACGTTTCGATCCTCAGCGTGAGGAGTTAGAGAGGATCCTGAACTGGAGAATCCAACCAGAGACAATAGTAGATGCAATGTTGTCGAATCAAACTGCTTGGAACGCTACAAGCACTTTTGCCACAGAAGTGCTTACAGAGCTGCGTTCCATTGAAAGAAAAAGAGCAAATGACAGAAACTAGAAGGAAGGAAAAATAACACCTTAGCCACCAGAAGGAATAGCGGTAGCTGGATCCTCCCCTCACGAAGTAATGCCTGACGGCGGTTTCCATGAGGGATTAGAGGAAAGAAGAAAAGGGGTTTAGGGTTTAGTGGGTAGGGGCGTTAGGGTCGAGTTTTAGTATGACACTGCGTCGAGTCGCCACATATCCAGGCCAAACAACTATGCCTGGAATCCGTAAGAAGGATTCCCCCCCCTAAGATAAAAAAAAAAAAAAAAAAAAAACACACACACACACACACACACACACACACACACACACACACACACACACACACACACACACACACACACACATACAGACATAGTGACAACCTCGCAGGGATAGTCAGGGAAGCTTCCTGAGACCTTCAAACGTCGAGATCTGATGAAAACTAGATTTTTGCAAAACGGGGTGAAAACAATAATTTCCCGATTTTCTTAGCTGGAAGTTAATAATCAATGGATAATGATTACTTTGATATAATTAAAATTTGAAACAGTAAAAATTGATCAGAATTCGAGCATATCTTATAATTTATCTTATAATTTATTTTTTTTGTGTACTTTATTTATTTATTAACAAAATTATAATTAATTTTATTTAAATTCAAGTAAACATAATTTTATAATTAGTATTCTTCCCTCTGTAAAGTATTCTTCCCTCTGTAAAGTTTTCTTCTTTACTACAAGAAATTTTAATACTCTTCGTAGTTATGAAATTTTATTGAAACAAATTTTTGATATTTTGCTTCAGTTATGGAAGTAATACTCTTCTATTTATTAATCAAAAAGTATAAATTATAAGCAGAAAATTTAATTAAAATTTTTATTTAAATGAAAGAAAAAAATAAATAATAGAGTAAAATGAAGTGGATTAGTTATTATTATTAAAGTAATATCATAGATTTAAAAACGTTTAGCCGTGTTGTGAGCCCTTTATAATGTTGGCGGTAGACAGCTGTCGTTATTAAAACGCGAAGGAAGGGCTGTTTTTCAATTTTACAGAGGAAATGTAAAATTCTCCAATAGTAGTGCGGGTTTTGTGATGTGAGACTTCACGAGAACGACGGCAGACCGACATCATGCTGTACGTTATACGTTATACGTTTAGTTATATTCTGCGTATGCCGCTACCGCTACCGTCGTTCTGAAAAATCAGCTTGACAAAGATTTAATTAATTCATCATAGCCATAGAGTACGAAACGATAAAACAACTAAATTTTTTTGCTGTAGACCGAGTGAGTGAAAGAACCGGAGTAGACAGGACTGGCTTAGAAAATAAAATTGCCTGGATTATTGCGTCAGATTTTTAAAAGGCCAAAGACACATCAAAGTGGTGTCTTTTCATTTTTCATACATTTATATCGATATATATATATATATATATATATATATATATATATATATATATATATATATATATATATATTATTTGCCTATATATGTACTTTATATTACATTCTGAAACGTTCTTTGATTCAATAATAATTACTATGTCAGTCTAAAATGTCTACTGCCTAGTAGAATAGATTCGAGGATAGCCTATCAATTAAATGAAAGAAAATTCAAAAGCTTGTCTAAAAATTGAAGTTTTTTTTTTTTTTTTTTTTTTTTCTATGTCAACTTGTCAAAATATTTTTTAACAAATGTTTTATTGAATTGTCAATTTTTCAAATTGATTTCACTCAAATAAATAACTTCGTGGACAAAGGGAAAAATTCTTTTCAAAGTAAATAATTGTAATTCTTTTTTTTTTTATATTAGAAGTGATTATTTTTTTAATTTCTAATTAAAATTTTTACTAACTTCGCTATGTATTAAATTTTTGAATGAAGTCTTAAAGTTTAATTGAAATCTACACTACTCACAAAAATTAAGGGAATAAAAAAAAAAATGCAAATTTTTTTTTAATTTTTGACGGGCTGTATTTCAGCGGAAAATGATCGTATCGCAAAAATAAAAAATGCATTTTGAAGGTCAAAGACTCTAATTTTTAGATCTTGGGGTCAAAGTTTTTTAGGAATCACGGTTTCAACATGATTCGAAGAAATAGAGCGAAAAAAAAATTTCCAAATTTTTAACTTTTTTTTTTTTGCTCTACGGGCTCGGAAAAATTTTTTCAGATAAAGCGACCTTATGAAACAGATAGTCTGTTTATTCAGCTTTAATTGCATTTTTTATTTAGCTTGATACGACCATTTGTTGCGGAGATATCCGAGATTAGACGAAAAAGGACGTTTATGTCTTCAACCATCAATATCTCTGCAACCAATAATTGCACAGCAAAAAAAAGGACAGTTTTAGAAACTGGAAGAAATTTCTAATAAAATCCTATAAAAAATTTCAGAAAAAGAAATCTTATCGATGTACGATACTGCTTTAAAGAAAGTTAAAAAAAGTGACTTTTTCCCTTATTTTGGTTAATCGACTGTATCTTAACAAATACTGACGGGGAAGCTAGACATTGCAGGAATTTTTATACCTCAATGTACCCCTAAGAACCCTGTAAATTTTCAGATCGATCCATTCAGTAGTTTTTCCGCCCCAAGTATTCAAAATTTTGAAAAAATTTTTTGAAAAAAAAAACAGGCTTTCCGCCCGGAGGTGAGAAAAAAATTTTTTTACAAAAAAAAAATTTTGTTATTAAATTTTCGAATTTTTTTGTTTGTCTTTTTTTTATTATTCAAATTTACTGATGAGCCGAGGCAAATTGAGTGCAAAACAAAAAAAAATCAATTCTTTATTTTTCTGAAATTTGCAGCACGATAATGGATAAAATCTTATTCCTTTAATTTTTTCAAAATTTTGAATACTCGGGGCGGAAAAACTACTGAATGGATCGATCTGAAAATTTATAGGGTTCTTAGGGGTACATTGAGGTATAAAAATTCCTGCAATGTCTAGCTTCCCCGTCAGTATTTGTTAAGATACAGTCGATTAACCAAAATAAGGGAAAAAGTCACTTTTTTCAACTTTCTTTAAAGCAGTATCGTACATCGATAAGATTTCTTTTTCTAGAATTTTTTATAGGATTTTATTAGAAATTTCTTCCAGTTTTTAAAACTGTCCTTTTTTTGCTGTGCAATTATTGGTTGCAGAAATATTGATGGTTAAAGACATAAACGTCCTTTTTCGTCTAATCTCGGATATCTCCGCAACAAATGGTCGTATCAAGCTAAATAAAAAATGCAATTAAATCTGAATAAACAGACTATCTGTTTCATAAGGTCGCTTTATCTGAAAAAATTTTTCCGAGCCCGTAGAGCGAAAAAAAAAAGTTAAAAATTTGGAAATTTTTTTTTTCGCTCTATTTCTTCGGATCATGTTGAAACCGTGATTCCTAAAAAATTTTGACCCCAAGATCTAAAAACTAGAGTCTTTAAGCTTCAAAATGCATTTTTTATTTTTGCGATACGATCATTTTCCGCTGAAATACAGCCCGTCAAAAATTAAAAAAAAGTTTGCATTTTTTTTTTATTCCCTTAATTTTTGTGAGTAGTGTATATTTTACAAAACAGTTTTTAAAAAAAGTTTATGAAATTTGAGCAAAAATCCTTTCATTTTTTCTTATAAAATTAATTTTGTTATCCATAAAAAATTTTTTTATTGATGAGTGATTAAAATCTAAAATGAAAAATATTATTTCATATTACAAGTAATTTATGATAAATTATGACGTTTACAAGATTCACGATAGTCATGAAATCATGTAATTTTTTATATAAATATAAATATTTATATGTACACATATAAATATATCTATATATCGATGTATGTATGATAATACGAAAGGGCATGATGCCAGAATATAGCGAGAGCCCCCCTGGTAAGTTTTTATATTAATCGTCCATACCTTATCTGGTCAATGGAGTCTTTTATTAACCCGTCTTCATCGAGTTTGCCGCTGACACGGCAATTCGTCTCAATGTGAGAATATTATTAAGCGGCGTGCAATCTTCGCGCTAAACACGAACAAATCTTCGCGGTGACGTCATGAGAACGAGTAGACCTACCAATATCTTATATGTATATTTTATATACACATAATAAATACAAATTTATAAAGGTTCGAGGGAAGATTTTTTTTCTTGGACAAATAATTCCTTGCAGGGGGTACTCGATACCAGAGAAAACACCAACCGCTTGATCTCGCTCCCTCGAGTCATCTCATAAACACACCGAGCCTTTACATAAAATATTGCAATATTTAATCTCCATAATAATAATTAAATTAAATTAAATAAAAATCAACTGACCATTTTTTTATGCATAAAAAATTTGGACAGTGCCCAAATTTTCCGGGCTGAGCTTAAAGACCTCGTAATTTACGGGTTTCCCATTTAACCATTCAAAAAATAAATAATTTTTTTTCCATCAATTGTTAAATTCCCAGCGATAAATTCCACATGCAGTAACTTTAAACCGACAGTACCGAGGGTGTGGTATGTTATTTTTTCTCGGTATAAAAATCCAGAGACTTTAATTGGAAAAAAAGTAAAGGGAGCAAACGATCCTATGGCTGGTGCACCTCGCCGGATACTCTCCTTTTTATACTCTTTCCTGGAGCTAGTGGGTGCGTTATCGAGGACTCTGGGTATCTATACTCACTCTGTATACATATATATCCGTATATCCGTCGTACTGCTGGACGTAAATTTGTTTAGGGGTGGACATATAAATGTACCACCGGATAGGAGGTAGTAGCCGTTTACCGTCACGGGACATTTGCCACGAGAATTCCTATCACAGTGGTCACGTCTTGGAAACTTTCTCGCGTTACGTACTTTCCCTTTAGTCTCCTATCTTCTCTATTTGGGTTTCTACCCTCTATTTTACTCTACTCTACTCTGTAAACTTTACTGTCAAACTGCTAATAAATTTGGGTAAACACTGGTACAGTCCGACTCTTCAACACTGGTTTATATCCACGCCAAGGGTTGATGGGTCTTTAAGGAATATCCAAGTTATACGACATTCAGTCATGAAAATAAAAAAATCTCTATTTTCAAAATGAATAATAATAACAATCAACAATCATATAATATGAATAAATTAAATTATTGATACAAAAAAAAAGTTTATTTAAAGTACGATAATGTTTCAGGAGATGTAATTTATTTGAGCGTAAAAAAAATTATATCTTATACACGGAGAAAAAAATATCGTTAGAATAAGGATACGTATCGTTATTCTGACTATACGCCGTATAGTCATTTTTTTAGAGATATACGCTGTATAGCCAATTCAGCTATACAGCGGATCATCAAAATGACAATCCATATCATTTTTTAGCGTTACATTTAGTTAATTCAACTATACAGATCCTCACGTTAACAAAACAGTTGCCTGTTTTGACGAAAATACATATATTTACAAGAGCTATTCTCTGTATGCTTAAGTCAAACGTTAAATCAGAAATCCGGATTGTTATTTTAAGGAAACGTCATTTGAGGATACGTTGGATAGTCATTTTAACAATATTTTTTTTTCCGTGTAAGAAGATTTTCTTGGCTTGATAATATTTTACTTCAACCAAGAGAACTTTTTTTTATATGTAAACAATAATTGTTCACACAGAAAAAATATTATATGTGAGAATTGCAGAAATGATCATGTAAAAATTACCTGACTATTTATATTTTTTCCATATGTTAAATTTACATTTTTCCCAATATAAAATTAAAATTTATAGGTTGACAGTTTTCATGATGTAAAAATTACATTTCGAAAAATATAAATTTGACAGTTATGTCTTGACAGAAGTGAAACTTTAAATTTAACAGATTTTTCTATAATTTTGACAGAAATATTTTTTCCCTGTTTACATACACAGAAAAAAAAAATGTTCATGAATCAAGTACATAATTTTGAAGAACTTAATCTTCTTGATTTGAGTAAAAAAATTTTTAAACTAATAAATTCTTCTTATTTTAAGGAAATTTTACTATGAAACTCTCAAAATTCTAAAGCAAATTTGAAAATAGATGCCTAATTCATCTTCAGAGTGATGTGAAATCTTTGACTAATTTGGCTTTAACGAATTTAACAAATTAATTTGACTAATTATTACAAGATAAAAATTCTGTCAACTAAACGATGGTCGTTGGCCAGGATAAGAATGGATTTAAAATTCTATTAGACTGGATTTGAAGGGTTTTATGGTCAATCCGAAATACAAGCACAGTGTAGGTATAGATCCCAAGATATATAAATCCAAACGATGTCATAAAAGACGTATGGTGGATACTGATAGTTAAACTCAACTCCCAGATAGAGCACAGAGTACAGAGTAAAGAGTATCTAGTGGTATTAAAGTACAAGAAAACAAGCCTCTGTATACGCCATCAAATAGTATTTTCGCTCAACATCTTCCACGTGAGCATAGGCCAAGCATTACCTTGTGAATTTACGTCTTACGGATGACCGGTCTTTACGATTGCGAGCCAGCTCTCGACCCACACCGACACTACTGATCTTTTCACTATGATGTGTGTTTTAAGGTGGATTCACGTTATCTTAAGGACTCAAGATCAAGAGTTGAGGGACTCAAAAAGAATCCAAGTGCCATTCGGCAATGACTTGCTTTATGGCCTCGTAACCAGACTGACCTATGGCTTTCTCGATTGATAGACGTCACGAGATATAATACCCAGTGACATTTTATTTCTGGGTCCCGTTAGATTATTTTATTTCGCCAATAAATATGTTATTGAATAATAAGACTTTTATTTTATGAAATGATTTATCAAAGAGCAATTTTTCAAAAATTTCAGATCTTTTAAAGTTTGATTAACCTATGAAGGTCAACATAAATCTTTATTAACTAAGATCGAAATCATTTTACTTTGATAAATTTCCCGTTGAAAGAAATTCATGTTGTAAAATCATGACAGCAAATTTATTGAAGCAGAATCTACATGTTATAAAACTTTTAGCCTATTTTAAAATTGAAATAAAATTGCATGTATGAGTATTTGATGAAATTTAACAATTGCATTCGTTTCAAACATCTTGAAATTTTTGAGATGAGAACGTTGAGAAATCTACTTTACTTTTTAAATTATTACATTAGCAATAACTCAACGATAATTTCCTTAAATTAAGTATAAAATATCCTGAATCACTCGTTAAAATTCCGAGCACTGAAATTAATAACTTCCTGAGAAAAAAGAAGAATTAACAGAAAATGACAAAATAGAATGAGTGTACAGAATTGATAAGACTGAAATTCGTTGCACACTTGAGCGTATACGTATTAGGTGCAGTTTGGGAGTTATTTAGTGGCTATCAGCGTAGTAAAGGCAGCCATTAGCCGCGATCGCATTACCGGTCGAGTGGTTATAATGGTCTGAAACTTTTCTTCTTTTATCTTTTATCTCTCCTCTTTTCTCAATTTTCCAATATAATTCGCCCTAGAATAGAATTCTCGTTTCGCTCTCTTCTCCTCAGCCCCTGATCGGAGGTCTGGCCAGCCCGCCAGCCCTGCCCAGTCATGGATTTCATTCGCCTCTACCTCCACTATACCTCTAGCTCATCGCGATATGTCGATCGTGGATATATAATGACTTTTATACACAGAGATTTATATTTAAACTTCCGTTTAACATTTAAATCCAGTAGACAGTCGGTAACGGGAATCCAGTTAAATAATTGGGTAATTATAATACAACAATTAATAACCAGTGAAAATTTAATGGATAAAATAGACAGTGGTATAAGACAAACGATAAAATGCTTCATCCACTTCCGTTTATTTTCAAATATATTAATATTATTATCAATATTAATATGTGTTTGTATAACAATCCATGCATATTTATTTATATATTTACTTGGGGTGGAAGGGACTCGGGAATGAGTTGAATGAAATCGCGACGACCGTTAATTTCCTCAGTATAAAAATCAATGAACTGGCCATAAACAACGCTCGCCGTGTGACCGGTTCCTGCTCTTCCCCATTTTCCAATTTGCAATTTCGAATCGCGTTTTTAATTATAACGAATACAATGGCGCGTCGTGCGGCGGCCAAAGCTTTCTATATGTTCTTTCTCTCTATCTCTCTCTCTCTCTTTTCATATATATGTTGTGTTTTATACAGACGCAGAGATGTATAGTACAGAGTCCGACGCGACCGGCAATGGCATCCGGTTGCCAACAACCCTCTACATACTTCCTCCTTCCTAGTGCCTTCTACCAACACCTACCCGAGATACGAGAATCCACTCCAAAATATTCCATTTTCACGATAATTATTGTCCCGATTTTTGCAATGTCGATTTGCTGGACTCGACGCCGTTTTGTACAGCCCGATCATTTCTCATTCCAAAAATTCCCCGTTGTTTTGTGTGCCGACACTTCCGGACGAAATGGGAGTCTAGTTTCATATTTGTTGTTGTTCTGATATTTTGGTAATTATTCCAATAATTTATTGTTCATTTAGAGTGTTAATTATTCTAGAAATTAACTTTAATTACTGGCTACAAATTTTGGAAAATCAAAACTTCGAAGGTAGTTGTTCACTCAGATGCATCTTTGTTTAGAAATTTTTCTATTAATTTATATAAATTATTATTTAAGTAATTCAGCGACAAATGGTGAAAAATAAAATAAAATAGCGAAAGAAAGCCTTTTTAAAATTGTTTCAAAAAACTAAACTAACATTAATCAACAAATAATAAATTTAAAAAAAATGACTGATCTTATAAATATCTTATTAAGCCAAGAAAAATTTTTTTTTTACTTGAAATTTGATTTTTTTTGTATAGTAAATTTTTCGAAAATACTCGTATGAAAAAATATCTATGAAACAAAAACCTTAAAGTTTTATAAAGCTTTTTTTTTTGATTTGTTAAAAATATTTGACAGCTGATCTAGTCACAAATTTATTATTTCTAGTTTGAATATAGTTATTAAATATTTAATAGAAAAGTTAAATACGGTAGAATTATAATTAAATTACTAGAGAATAATTTATTGGTTTTTATGTACGACGTTGGATAAATTTACATTGGAAAATTTAAAGCAGTTTTATAAAGTAATGAATTATGATTTTAGTTAATAATTAAATGTTAAGTATTTTAAAACATTGTACGCTCTACTTGGTAACTTTGACTAGTGGAATAAATTATTAGATGTCGTGTTAATTTTAATATCAATAAACTAAAGAATGAAAAATAGATCTCTCTTAAATATTTATGCCAGCTCAAATTATTCTAACAGCTATGGCTTAATTGAATCGATTGAATATTAAATTCAGATGGAACAATTAGATGAATCTAATTGCGAGATTTGCTATCAATTATTATTATCAATTATAAAAGACTTTTTTTTTTATCAAGATTGAAATAAAATTAGAAAAGTTGATAGAGTGTCAGGAGTAGAGTTTAAAAAAGAGAGGATAAAATGGTGCGATTGTAATCACGGAATGAATACTTTTATTGGCTTTCTGTCTTTTGTGGGATCCGGGAAAAGTTGTTACACAAGAGGGTTCCGTGCGCGAAAGAGCGCAAATGTGAACTCAACAACCCTTCGTTATTCAGACTCAGGCTCAGACTCAGGTTCAGGCGCAGGATGAAGCTCAGGCTGACAGAGACTGCGAGAGAAAGATGTAAAATGTTTTGAGGTGGGATACAAGTAAGAGACCCGCCCGAGAGAGAAGATACGGGTAGCGGTATGGGAAATGGGCGAAATGAAGGGAGAGACGACGAGGAATGGAGAATTGTAATGAGCAACCTGACAGTTACAAATGACAGGACGGAATTCGCGAACTGCGATAGAACCCAGTCTCTCTTTACTAAAGGCCGCTTTACACCGGCGGGCTCCCAATCCTTATTTTTCCTGTTGCGCAGTCGCTTATCATCAACCCCCGCGGTACTTGTTCATCGATTCGGGGTAATACTGATACTCTAATGCCAATAAAAATACTTTTTGTAACCGAAAGAATTATAAAAAAGATTTCAATATTTCATGCGAAATTTTCGTTATAGTTTTTGAATAGTAAAATTTTTACTGCATATTTTTATTAATTTTATATAATTAAAGATGATAAGCTTAAAATTAAATGTAGTTTTAGAAAGTGTATGATTAAAAAATATTTAAAGTAATTTTATTTTATTACATTTAACTCAAAATTTCTATTTTCAAGTTGTGAAAATTCATTTATAGGCATTAATATTTTTAAAAAATAAAAATGTCTAAATCATTCAAGAATTTAAACTTTAAATTTCTGTTTTATCGATAAAAATTAATTTATCCAAATAAAAATTTATAAAATTGACTTATAATTACGAATTAATTTTAAAATTTTTATATTTTTTTCAAATTAACCGATTCAAGGATCAAAATACGTACTATAAAAAATTTATTGGTATATATCACCGTATACAAGTTATACAATCATTCACACAGTCGGGTAAAGCCTTTTGCACCATATATAATTTTTATCAGTATTTTTCTTTTCCTCGAAAAATCCTAAAAATTAAGAGACAGTCATTAAGCCTGATTACTGTTACAGCAAAAGATATAACTTATACGAGATAGAAGCAATAGTGACTGGTCCGTATGTCCTAGCAAGTGTATGTTTACACATTCGGAATGTTCTGTGTGCATGAAACGATAAGGTATGCCACTAACGACGTTGCCGTGAGTAAATGCTTAACCGAGTATGTATATCTGGCTTAGAGTGCATACATACAGGGACAGTGAGTAGTAGGTATAGTAGTAGGTAGTAGGTAGAAGGAAGGTATGGATCCACCTTACTCTTGCTCTTACTCTCAGTCCCTTATTCCCCTGCTCGTTGGTTAGTGTAAGTCTGTTACTCCTTCATGAATGTCAAAGTGCAGAGAGACCGGGAAGAGTAGTAGGTGCCGCACCTACCAGGAATTTGCGATTTCCCGTACACGTAGCGCACTCTCGACCTCCCAGCTCGTCTATCGTCGGATCCCTCCTTGACAAAATTCCACGTTCCGTTAAACGCGTTCCACTGGATAATCGGAATGGCAAATAAGGAATGTAAGTCCGGTAAAACGACACTCGCGATGTCACAGGGTTACCATCAGTAGCTATTGTGTAATAAAATAAAATATATACATATAGATACATCTTCAAGGTTTTGAGTATGCAATATATTAATGCGCAACTTACATCCAAGTCCACTGACAATCAGCGAGAAAAAGATTTAATGAATCTCGAATCGGGGGAACTGTAACATGGAACAAGATCGGTATGGTTCATACCAATATACGGATACGTAAGACTTCAGCCGCTATAAATCTCTATATATGAGGTCGCGCTGTCCTCTGCTCTTCTTGTTCCCTTTTTTATTTGTTATAAATATAAAACATCGGAGGGTACGCCCGAGGGATTACGAGCAACTGCGAGCAGAGAGGATACCTTCGGAGGAAAAGTCCACGGATACGAGAGCTAAGTCCTGAGAAAAATAGAAAACATATGAGAGCACGGCGAGACGATACTACACCGCAGGCTTATATACTCGTATATACCTGATACTCTGTAGAGGTTCGTAGCAATCGAATTGCAATACCCGTCGTCGCGGGACCGATTCAATGCTCTGATTTTTTTACTTTTTTTCGCTATCCTTGATAGCTTTTGCCGTGATATAAGTTTAATTTCACGTTTTTTTCCTTTTTTTAATTTGATCATTCAATTTGTTTTTATTTTAGATTCTTAGAACTGATTTAACATTAGCTTCTTTTTACAATAAATCAAATTTGTGGGTGTAAATCTAACTGTACACTGATAAAAAAATTAACTTAACTCAAGAGCCAAAATCTTGAACCAAGAATACCATATTGAAGAAAATGATTCCTGAGTCAAGAGAATAAATTCTTGAGACAAAAAAAATTTACTTAAATCAAGAATAATTTCTTGACTCAAGAAAATCATTTTCTTCAAAATGGTATTCTTAGTTCAAGATTTTAGCTCTTGAATCAAGTTAATTTTCTTATCAGTGTATGAAATTTGAAACGATTTCAAAATTTACTTGGTATAGTTTAAAAACAAATATTTAGAATGGATTTGTTTTAAATTTCATACAATTAAAGTGATATTTTCAATTTATTAGTTCAGTTTATTATGTGTGAAAATAAATTAATTTAAAATTTTCTGCTGGAATTAACGTTAAGAAAGATTCTTCAAAATGATTTTCTTGATCAAATTTTTTTTTTTTTTTACATCAATGCATGATTGTGTTTCAATTCTATAAATTCGTGAGTTTTTATTTATTTATTTATTTTTACAAAAAGATATATAAATTTTATCGCTATTTTTGTCATTAAAATTTGACCATCTCATCATAAATAATTAACAAAATTCAGTAAAAAATGAAAATCTTTTAACATCTCTCTATGAATAGAATCTTATTTTTATTACATTATTTTGTTAGTCTGCCCTTCCAAAAAGTATCCCTCGCTCATTTTCTTTATTACATTCCTTATTTCGCATCCACCAGCTTCAGTAACAGTAATACAAATTCCTATTGTGATTTATGTTGGTATCAATGTTAAAGCCTAAAGCCCCGGGTCGTTCCCCCAGCAAAACAAGAATACGACAAGGTCCAGAGATTATGCTTTATTGAATCTGAGTTGTCGCACTGTTATTCTATAGTCCTACGACTACAACATCTGAGTCTCCTCTCCTCTTTTCGCTTTTTATACTCAATCGTCCTCACACTCCTTGACTTTAGCTTGTCGCCCCACATCCCCATATCCGCCCTTTCACCTCGTTCGCGAGCTACGACACGTTGCTGCTGCTGGTGAGGGGTGAACCAGTCGCTAGTCACTAGTCACTAGTCACTACTGACGTGTTCTATGAATTTTTATTAATAAAACAAGTGGCGCAAGGTCTTAACGCCTCGACAAAGCGGCGACTGACAGCCCTATAATATCTGAATGACATCGAGCATCACGAATAATATTTCACGCTTTAGATTGCAAGAATTTCAGAGCCTGGATTGCATATAATTTATATACATATCGTTGGGTATCAAAAAAACTCAATGATTCTGGAAAAATTGGTAACCCTAATAAAGAAAATTCATATCAAAGATATATTAAGAAAAAAAAATGAAAAATATACATGCCTTATATATTTTAACTCAAAATAAATTTTAAAATGTATGAATTTTTCATGTATTTTCATAGTTATATTTTTTATGTATAAATTCAAACTATATTTCGATTGAAATATATATTTTTTTCATATTCTCATGCAATTATTTCCCTTATATACTACCAGATATTTCTATTGTATTTTGATGACAGTTAAGATACTTCAAATTTATAAGAAAGTTACCCAAAAGTTGGAAATTTAAAATTAATTTTTTTATAGTTTTATAAATTTTCCATTTATTTTTAATATATTTTTTA
Source organism: Cotesia glomerata (assembly GCF_020080835.1). Lineage (NCBI taxonomy): Eukaryota > Metazoa > Arthropoda > Insecta > Hymenoptera > Braconidae > Cotesia > Cotesia glomerata. The sequence continues at coordinate 32,628,483 of NC_058158.1, forward strand.
AATAAATTTTTATCGTTCAACAAATTAAGGAAATGAACAAATTTATTCATTTATAAAAATAACGTAATCATATACACATATTATAAATAAGATTTGAAATAGTTAATGAATTTTCTAAATTACTTGAATACATTATCGATTTATATATAATTTGAAACTATTAAAAAATTAGGAATAAAATTAAAAATTAATTTACTCACAAATACAATTTGTTTCACTATCGTATAATTAGCAAACTTTATTTTTAATCTAATAAAATTTTTAATGAAAATGATATAACGTAAAGTAATCCAAGTTAGAGAAAATTAAAAATTTATAAATTTTGGTACTATCTTTGTTTCCAACAGGATCAAATTTTCTATTTTAATCCGTTTCTAAAGTTCTGACCATGTCAAACTTACTTAATATTCAGTTTAAAATCGATAATAAATTACTAACTATTCATACCGAATAATATTATTCCTATGAATATTTAAAAGAGCTAAAAGTTCTCTTCCCTTTATGAAAAATTAAAATAATATACTTAATTTAATAAGTATATGAAATTTTGATTAAAAAACAAATACCTGATACTTATCAGTAGATCATGAGAGTTTTGAAAGTAGAGTCAGTCGATACAATTGAAACTGTTGATTCCCAACAATAGAATATTCGACACGCGTGTCCATTTCTGCTAAGCACAGTGACTTGCGTCGCTCCGACGCCATAAGCGTGATTAATGGTGGGCACGTTACTTACCATTCTGATACTCGCTTGTCTGCAGTCAGAATAACAAAGTGGTGTCTCTACAGCTCTTTCATTTATTCACACACTCACCAGAAAAGAGTTTCTCCCACGAGTAATCCCACAATCCCCATAAATACCTATTACTTTAAATGCACTTTACAGTTTACGGAGCATCGTCTTCATTTTCTATTAAAATAAAAAAGAATATAAAAATAAAAGTAAGTATAAGTAATTACTAAAGTTTAATCAACTAAACCTAAACCAGCTGAGCCGTCTCATACTTACACTCTGGAGTATTTTGTTCCTGAAATGAAATACGAGTTAAGACTCTTATTTTTCCATTACACATTACACGATACCGTAGAGAGAGTGGAGAGTGAACCCCGAAATAATAACTCAACCCTTTGGGCAGCGAATCGATATCTACATATTTACTGAGCACACATGAAATCTGGCAATGACACTAATAGCATCAGTTGCTGGACTGGGTACTCCCAGTATGTATAGCACGGCAAAAGGGTGATGAGTTGTGTGTTGTGTGTTGTGTTATATGTTGTGTGAGCAGTATACGATTCCCGTTCAGTTGGTTCGGTGATTCGGGCCGTCCGTCACTTCTGATTTCGGTCGAGTCACGTTACAAATGACTCCAGCGACCTCCTGCCATCATCCTCGTTACCAAAATGACATAATCGTCTCCAAGATTCGCTCGTGTCAGCTATCGAGTCAATAAAGAGTCCATCTGTAATTCTTTTTTTTATGAAGACTTCATTAGTACCTACTCAATCTTTCTACGTCTCAAGTACACGCCAACTTCATTTATTTTGAAATGGGTACTGACAAATTTGTTCTATTATCTGTTCGTTTAATTTTAATAGATCTTTATTTACTAAATTTTAAATTTTTTTAATTCAAATTTTGAATTTACATTTTGTTTTGGTCAAATTATGTTTTTTAAACGTTAACTGAGAAATTACTCATTTTTTAGTCAAAAAGTATTTGAGTTGTTGTGGAGGTGATAATGTAATAGATCTTGATTAAAAATTGATTAGAATTCTTACTTTTGCATTTTGTGTCGGATGTAATTATTTTTAGAATATCCACGTAGTGGAAAAGTGGATAGTGATTAAAACTTTCTTTTAAAAAAATATCTCATGACAAAAATTTATATAAAATACTTACACAGTCAAAAATTTTGCGTCAATGCATCAAAAAATTTTGTGTTAAAAATTTTTATGTTAAATATTTAACACTTTTTTTTTGTGTTAATTTAACACTTTTCTGTGTTAATTTAACACAATAAATGTTAAATTTATACATAATTTACACATAATTATTTTTTAATTTAAAATTTTTCCCGCTCCTGGCAGCCATTGTGATTTAAATTCCTTTTCCTTTCCCTTCTTTTCTCTCACTTATTTCATATAAACCAATGAGGATCTTCTTCTCGATCGAACTGTAGGCTTTGGAGGGTCATTTTAGGGTTCTGTAATACTAATTACAACCTAAACTTGGTAAAAGCGGACAAAAATACCAAGTTTAGGCTGAAATTAAGGTTTCGCTGTACAGCTTGGGTTAATCTAAAAAACTGATTTCAGCTTCCTTACCCTCGAGTATAATTTGGAGGCTGAAATTAGTTTTTTAATTTTGACTCGGGAAAAGTGTTAAATTATTAACACAAAATTTTTTGACGCAATGACGCAAAATTTTTTACTGTGTATTAAATGGGTTGAAATTTATTTTGAGCGATATAACATTTTCAATATATTTTTATGTTCATAATTTTTATATTATTTTATCATTTTTATATTTTCATACTTATAATCTCAATACACTTCAATTATCGTTAAAATATTTAAAATGTTTAATTTGTAACATTTTACTATCGACGATATTAAAATCTACTTTTTATTATTTCAAGTTTGAATTTTCGTATTTCGATTACAGTGCTTCCTTCCTAAAATATAACCGTTTTTTTTTTGTTAGTAACTAATTGAAAAATTGAGACAGCTAAAATATTTATTAATTTATTTATTAGTAATATATGCTAAGGCACAGGCCAAATGGCAAGTTATTTTAATACAATATTATTTGTGATGACTGTATTATAAAATATAAATAGTATAATAACAATAATACAAAGATTCAATATAAATTTTTACAAGTTTATAACATCATAGAATGTTATAGATCTAAGATTTAAAATTAGTTTAAGATTCAAGTAATATAATTTAAAAATTTTTACAATTTTTAGAAGTCAGTAGAGATTAGATAATCATACATTTTCTTTTTAAATATTTCCAAAATGATCGCACCTACTATATCAGCTGGTAACTTTACATTGGTAACTTAATATCTTAGGAAGGGAGCACTGTACTATAAATTTAATCTAAAAATATTTAAAATTCTAATTAACAAAAATTTTATTGGTGATAGTGTATTTTTTTTTATTTTATACAGGTACAATTTTTCAAATATTGAATATTATTTTTACAAACATTATAATTTTTAAATCCTCAAACCTGGTTCTCTGCAATATTTTATTTTCTAATCAAGACCAACCATATCCAGTCTATTTATCATATCGTAAAATTCATAAATTTCCTCAAAATTCATTCAGAATAAAAACCTTCAAAAATTTATCTCTAAAAACATAATTAAACTCCACAACACAAAAATAAAATAAATGAAAGTAATCCAGGAGATTCGTGTGGCTTTCATAGGTGGTAAATTTCATCAGCACGCAGCACAACAGGAAGGGAATTCTCGATTAAAAATAATAATGAAAGAGAAGTAGTTGTCGGCGTAGAGAAGGGTCTGCTGGGGGATGGGAATGAGATTCAGAGTGAAGTTTCGTTTCAGTGAGGAGAGGTGAGCTGAGGTGAATCCACTATCCAGTAGACTACCCCTCGTACCTTCAGCCTGAGGATCACCATCAGCAGTAGCAGTAGCATCGCATCGCCCGGCGGAAAAGAGCGTGAGCCTGAGCACACCAGGGGGTAGATAATCCACGCAGGCCGTGGGCTAGATCCCGGCGAGCTTACATCATTATTTATCGTTGCGTAAGAATCGCGAAGGGCCTGGGCCTGTACTGTTTACCGTCCTCGTCCTCGATGGGATTATTCCAAACACTCGTCCATTAATTTACGCTCGCGGTCTCTTTCCATATGTCCCCCAGTACAGCATTCGTACATACAGACATAGACATTTACTTTAAACTTTACATACGTATTAATACAAATGCTGGTAGCCGGAGCTGGAAACGGGCATACGGATAACGACGGACAGAAATAGAAGCAAAGGGGTGAACCTGAAACATATGGGATCCAAGTAATACCGCGACGCAACATTAGAATTGAGATTGTCTGTCTCTTCTTTCGAGAAGGGAGCAAAAACTAGATTGGCTTCTACGTTTCAGTTCTCAGTCACTACACGGCAGTAAAGATCCCACTGGACCTAGAACCAGGATCTATCTGGAATTGGAACGGAGAATTTCAGTGTTACTCAAAGCCACACAAAAGACGCGTACAGTCGTAGCTTGTAGCTTGTAGCCGTAGATCTATTGCCTGAGGCTGTTGAGAGGTGTCGGGCACCTGCTGTTGTTGTTGCTTTTCAGTTAGTGCCTAGCCGCTGTTATGTATGTTTGGAAAATACAATTTGATGAAGGTTCGCTTCTAGTTTAGACCAGACTGCTCTCGGGTAATCACACACCCAAGACTTTGTGGTTTCAAGTGAACTGAGCTTTGCGGTACGCACCATCTGCCTCAATAGTGATACTATTCCTGATCCTATTCCTATTCATTTGTTCTTACTCTTTCGCCTGTCACTTTGGTTTAGTTTTTTTTTCATCTTTATGGCCAACTGCTGCTGATTTATTTGAATTATATCGGTCTGATGTTTCTTTTTAGCGGAAGTTTTGAGATTATCAAAATAATTATACTTAAGAGATAATTTAAAATTTGAATTATTGATATAAACGACATTCTGAGATGAAAATTTTTGTTTATTTGTTGGGATAATACTATGTTCGAAAATGATACATTTGCTAAAATTTTCCTGACTAATAATCCTGTCTTCAAGATCAGCCCCCATGAAAAAAAAATATAAAAAAAATATATGTCGAAATACATAACAAATATATTTTAAATATATTAAAAATCTATAAAAAATATATAAATATATATAAAATATGTATAGTATACTGTAAAAAAATACTGTAAAAAATCATCAACTCGATGAGTATAACATCGGGATGAGCTTATATCTTTCAAAACTTCAATAATTAAGAAATGACATTGTTTCTTGTCAACTAATGATATTTTTAAAGATATAAGCTCATCCCGATGTTATACTCATCAAGACCTTTCATTTGAGTACCCACATCAATTTTTCATATATTTTATATATTTATATATATTATATATATGTATATATGAAAAATATATCAAAAATGCATGTGGGTACTCAAATGAAAGCTCTTGATGAATGTAACATCGGAATGAGCTTATATCGTTAAAAACATCATTAGTTAACAAAATACATTATCATTCGTTAATTATTAACATTATCATAAATATAAGTCCATTATGATTTTATACTCATCGAGACCTTTCATTTGAGTACCCACATGAATTTTTTCATATATCTTATATATATGATATTTATAACATTTATGAAAAGTGCATGTGGGTAGTCAATGTCAACAACAATTTATAAATAAAAAATCTATTAAATAAACGTTTTCTCGTGGACTGAATTGTGAATCTAAACCATTCTGGAATCCACCGGAAGACACAAAAAATTTCATTAAAATCGGTCCAGCCGTTTAGGAGGAGTTCAGTGACAAAAACACAGGCCCAGAAGAAATATATATATAAAGATTAATTTTGAGATTTTTTTTGTAGAACGAAAATTCATCCTTATTTTATTTATTTTAAAAACTCCGAACGCGGATGTTTTTCGGAGTGAAATTCGAAATCACTCCGAAATCACTCTGAAATCACTCTGCAAATAAAAACCCCGGATTCACTCCCTACGCGGAGTGATTAATTACTTCACTCCGGAACTCCGAGTGATGGGAGTGAAATTCACTCCGGATTTTTTACAGTGTTAATATATTTTTCATAACTAGCTTTTGGCCAATTTTCATATATATTTTATATATTTCAAATATATTTTAGATATATTCAAAATATATTTTTTTTATATTTTTAGCTATGTATTTTTTATGTATTTTAAGATATATTTTGAATTAATTTAAGTTAATTATTAAAAATATATTTACTATACATATTTTTTAAATATTTATATATTTTTTATAGATTTTTAATATATTTTATATATTTCGACATATATTTTTTTAACTTCCCGCTAAGAAAATTGAAAATTTTCAAAAATCGGGAAGTTATTGTTTTCACTTCGTTTTTCGAAAATCGAGTTTTCATCAGATCTCGACGTTATGAGGTCCTAGGAAGCTTTCCTGACTATTTCCGCGGTGATGTCACCGTGTGTGTGTGTGTGTATGTATGTATGTAAATCTCTTATAATTTTTGAACGGATCATCCAATTCGATCGAAATAAGCGGCGTTCTGAAGAGTTCCTTTGCCCCTAGAATTCTGATACTAATTTACAAAATTTGAGTCGATCAATTTTGAGAAATCTCAAAAATAAAATTTCCAAAAATTCGTTTTTTTTTAAATATCTTTTAAACGGCTTAACCGATCAATTCCAAAAACTAATCAGATCTTAACCTTAAAAAACCACGTCGATTGCCACCAGCCAGGTCAACATCGGTTGATTTGTTCATGAGATATCGTTGTCGAAAAAAATGTTTTTTTCAGAATTTCTATAAAATTTTTAGTCTGACTAGTTTACGCTTGAAAATTTTTCAAAGAACTCAAAAAACTGCGTTGAATGCCGTAAACCGCAAGAAAGTCGGTTAATTCATTCAAAAGTTATTGCGGATTGAAAATTAAAAAAATAGTGTTCTATAAAACTTACATTAGCCTTTTGAGCTCGAAGAGCTCAAAAGCACAGAACAGCGTTTTATTTGAGCTCGGAGAGCTCAAAATTACACAAAAATTATATTTTTGAGCTCGAAGAGCTTACAAAATAAGTGAATTGTTGAGCACTTAGGTATGGAGGTAGCGGGAAGTTGCAGGGATGGCCTTCAGGATCAACCGTTTTCCTAATTTTTTATATTTTTTTTCATGGGGGAGAGGTCAGTAATTGAAAACTTTGACGGATTTAATGCTAGTGGATCTACCAAAATACTTTATACAAAAATCAATCTGAAACTTTTTGGATCTTTACCACGTAATTAAATTATATTTTAGTCAAAATTTGCCCTTATAATAATTCTGCCCAAGATCTGAGTAATTAGCTTTTTTTCTTAAAATTCTATCTATCATTAAAAAAATTTGTCTAATAGTTTTAATTTTAAATTTTGACTACTATAATTTCAATTAAATCAACCAATATCAGAAATTTTCATTTATCGTCAATGAAGTATTACTTATTTCTAATGAATCTTATTGATAATTTTGGAGTTCGTTTCAAACTTGTTACTCTCCCTTAACAGCTTCTCAATTATTTTTCTCGCTGAACATGTGGTCCGCCTAAAAATAAACGTAATTAATGCATGGATCTGGATAAATTAAAAGCAAGTAAAAAATGGATAAATTAAAAACCGATGAAATAAACAAATATAAATGGGTGTAATGTTAAAGTGATTAATTAATGTTTTATAGCACGAGCTATACAAGTATGTATATGTGCTGCCATTTATGGCTGCGATGCCATTGACCGTGTAAGCGTGCACAACAAATTTGTTCACACTTAAATTCCTCTGTAAATTTATACCAGCAGTGGCGCACGTATATATTGCACCTTCAAATATACAAATATACAAATGCAGAAAACAGAGTCGCAACCCCGTCGTGACACACACGGAACTAAGTTAGCTCGCGAGAAATAGCTCGCGTGTGTCCTCGAGGTTCCGAGAGCAAGGCAAGACATCCTCCTCTTTCTTTAGCCTGTTAACTAATTCTCCCTTAGTTGAAAAAGAGCGACGGAGAAGGAACCAATTGTCCTCAACATCTCTTCTCCATTCTCACGGGAGGTGTATTCCGTGTACGAGAGCAAGGAGTGCTGAGTTTAATATATTTATATATACGGGTAATAGCAGTGGTTGTACTCTCTTTTTTTCTTGATACTATGTACTCCAAAGCCATTGCCAACCTAATGGCAATTAGGAACGAGCTGTAATGGCGACAAGGAAAAGATCTTTGCATCGTTGAGAATGTTCAGATTCTATTTGCCCAAGACGTAACCCTTTTCCTTTTTTCATTCAATAATTAAGGGGTAACGTTTTATTAATGAACAAATGTCTTCATCGTTCCACTTATTCACTTATTTTTCTCTCTAGAAAATTCATTTTATAAATTTTCTTTCATCCATAAATTATAAATTATGAATCAAAGAAGTGAAAATTTAAAACAATTACTTGCATCTAAGAGAAAAGAAAGAATGCTTGAGTTTTAATTATTAAAGTAAGCTTAAATGTATTTTTTCAATAAAATAATTTTCTATTTATTAGGTCAATTTTCATACAAGAAATCAATAAATTTATGTAAAAATATAACGACTCTTTAGTAGAAAATAAAATTTTATTGAATTTAAAAACTCAGGCGAAAAAATTTTTTTGATCGAAGAAAAATTTCTTGATTTAGAAAAATTATATTCGGGCCAATTATTTTAATCTGCCTCGTCAATATTGTTTGATCAAATAAATATCGTTTCTGTCTAATTGATCAATCTTGAAAATTCTTTGAATAAAAAAAAAATGATTTTAATATACTTTTGTAATGAATTTACAAATTTTGTAAGAGTTTTTCTGTAGCAATTTTTAAAAAATGTCAAAACTTTACGATTAAAAAAAAATTATCTTTTTAAAAAAATTCTTTATATCAATTTCAATTAAATTTCTACTTTTTCAACGATATAAAGTTCAACAATTTTAAAAATAATATCAAACATTTATTTTTATTGAAAGAATAAAACAAAAGTACCAATAAGTGAACTGACGCAATAAAATAGAGAACGTGATAATACACGTAGGAAATTGTCAGTGCAGATAAAAGCAAAAAAATGAAATAAATTCTTAAAAGGTCAAAGGACACGGAGAATTGTCGAACGGCAACTGCCACGAGGGATGCAATACGATACTATCGTAATTCACGTTGGTTTCACGCTTTATGCGACGCGCACAACACGCGCATTCGTGAATTTACGGTATATGAACCCAGGCAAGAGAATGTGAGAGAGCGAAAGGGTGAAAGAGAGGGCGAACAGCGGATGGAGATGCATAAGCACTGAAATTATAAGCTCGAGAGAGAGAAGGAGATAGAGCACGATGGCCTCGGACAAAACCTTTACCTCGCGTCTGCCTTGATGGACGCCTGGCCGCTATTGGATTAAACGTCGGAAAAATTTTTTGAGGCTCCTGTCCAGCTGACAGAAGACCAGAAACACTCAAACGGAAATGGACATCGTGGTATTTAGTTTTAAAACCTTGGTGAATAATTGCCGTGAAAAGAATTTTTATTTCGAAATTTTTTCAAATTACTCGCCTGCTATCGTTCATCAGTTTTTATTAGAACCGATAAAATTTACCAATGTCCCATTAAATTGTAATTGTAATTGAACTCAATAACTGCGTCGGGCAATAATTATTGCTTGGAATTTATGTTTATTAAAAAAATTAATAAAGTTATTAAATTTTTTCGAGTTTTTAATTAATTTTTCGGGTATTAATAAATTTTCTCCTCTGAGATGAGTTCATTTCGGAATTTTAGTTTCATAAAAGTTGAAGTTTTGTTTTATTAAACCATCAACTAAAATTCAATAATTTATTTTTGTTGGAATAAAATTATTATTTTTTTTGTTTTTTACTTATGGTAAGATAAGTTTTGTTAATTGCCCATACTTGTCATTATTTAGAACTATTATTATCCAAACTAGGATTTAAATCGGCTAATCAGTCGAGTATTATCATTATCATATTAAATCATTTTTTTAATCATAACAGTTAAATATTGATGAAAGCTAATGTTTCAATCTAAACATATGTGGCATATAAAAATATTAATTCGAATTATCTTTGTTTTTATCATACGTCAAAATCAATTTTTGAATTTTTAAAACTTTTTTTGGCATGAAAAATATCAATCTTTAATAAAATAATTTCATAATTTCAAAATGGTGTATTTATTTGATCATTTTCTTAAAAATAATACACCTTAACTATAAAGTGAAAGGAGTGAAGCTCAGTAGCCAAAATTTCGTTCAAAAGCTTAAAAGATCAAATTTGAACTCGACAGTAATTTTACAAAAATGTTTAAGTAAAAATATTAAATTCTTTTAAAGAAATGTGATATTTTAAAATTTTAAATAATATATTATAATAATGATTTTCATTCCAATTTTTTGCTTCATTATTTCTAAGAAAATAATTTATTTCTCTCCACTATACTATTTTCAAAATCAGTTTAATTAAAAATCCCTGCTATTCAATTTCCCCAAAAGTTCCATCAACCAGCGATAGCCTGATAGCGAGCTAAGACTCGACCGATAAAGAGCCATATAATGCAATGAATAGCGTGATATGAGACTAGAGCACTACATACACCTTCTCGAGGGTTCGTAACTAAAAAAAGAAAGATTCGGACACTCGAAGCCCAGCGTCGGAGTGGTCCAAAAAAAGGAGTTTAAAGTAAAAAAGAAAAAAAGTAAAAAAAAGTGAGAGCTTACAATCGCGAAGAAGGAGAGCGAAATGCATTGTATCGTGAGGGAGCTTTTTGAGCGAGGGCGGTAGTCCTCGGGTAGGTGGTTGGGTGAACGTCTGTCTGTTGGCTGCCAGCGAGCCAGTCAATCATTACGAGCTGCGCTTGCGCTCGTACCAGCAATGTATATAAATATAGAGGACAGAGTAGTGCAAGCTCTAAATTTCCTCTGGCGTCTCCTCTCTGCTCGTCCTTTCCTTCAAATCCACCACCATCCTCGATCGCTACAGCCACCCACTCCCAGCTTGTTTCCTCGCCCTCGCTCGCTCGGTTCTGCTTCTGGTTCTGCTGGTGGTTCTGCTACTGCTGGTGCCTTCATTTCCCTCAGTTGCGAATTTCACCCCTTGCACACGCCGTGGTACAACCACACTACAATGCCGCCTCCTCCGCCCATTCTGCATATTTAAGCGAGCTGTCTTGCTATGCAATCGTTACACCAACGTGTACATGGGTGCGTAAGTATATTCCCAGCAACAGCAACAGTAACAGTAGCAGCAACAGTACCAGCGTCGAGAATCGAGAAATAGAAGCAAACACTACACTGACAACGCCAAGAGAGAGACCAGTACAGATACTTCTCGCTTGAGCTTCTCTTGTGTCCTGTCATCCTCGTGCTCGTCCATCCCCTCAAGCAAATTCTGCTACTGCTTCTGTTTCTGTTGCTGTTGTTGCTCTTTACTTGCTGCTGTTGCTGTTGCTGCTTATGCTGCTTTTTCGTGATAAAGAATTTCGCGCTTCCCTATTGAAACGAGACACTGGAAACTCCGCCGGGATATTTACATTCTTTCTCCCGTCAACTAAAGTCGAATGAGTCGTTTTGTGGAAATGACACGATCCTCGGATATAATTTTTCAGAACGCACGACCACGGAATGAAAAATTTGTTACTTTTATAGTGGAAGATATGCGACTTTTTTTTTGACATTGTTGTAGAATTTTTTTTTTCCTGTAAATTTACAGCCTTTTGTCGCTCTGTTGTAATGGGAAATTTTATTACAACCTGAGAATATTTCAGACGAATTGGTTTTTAGTTTTCTTTTGAGCTTCAAGAATTTTTATCATTGAATTCAAATTATTAAATTTTATTTTTTCAAAGAATTGATAGAAAAAAATTTAAAAAATTTTCTATAATTTATGCTTTCATTATTTAATTTTTTCATTCAAAATTTTTTTACATGTGTTTCATTGTTACTCTATTTTTATTATGAGGAAAAAAATTACTTAAATGTTGTAAATTTTCAGTAAAAAAAATTTCACTAATTGCATAAATTTTAATAGTCGTTCATGACTTTGAAATAATTAAAAAAAAATATTAAATTATTCAATCAAATTTCAACAGCACAATTTTAAAAATTTCAAATTAAAAAAAAAGTTAATAGTAATAATTAAATATTTTTCTTACACGCGAAATTTCCTTCAATGCAATTATAAATATCTTAACCATAAAATCAAATAAAATATCAAGTTTCTATCAGCCGGTTTGGCAACGAACCCACGCGTCACAGAGTATCGATTCCATTTAGACAATGAACTTTAATTCCACGGAGAATTTTATTTCGTTCTACTCTAAAAAGTGCAGCAAAAAGTTCTAACAAAAAAAACAACTCTATTTTCCCGTATCTCTGTACAATATATTTATATATATAAACAGAAACGACCGGCGAAGCGATACAGCGGGCAAGAAAAGCAAAAGTCGTATGGAGGCGCCCCCAGAGCTTGAACGACCCGAGGCGCAAGCTCCACAACCCCGAAAGCGCAAGCCCAAGCCTCGAGCGCTTAGAAGGGGTAGTCGCGAGCGTAGACACTGAATCGGCTCGGGGGTAGTGGCACCAAGCAACCCTCGCTCTCGTACCCGGGGGTGTTGCCATGGATACGGCGCTCGCGCCTTGACATTGACAAATGGCCGGCCGAGGGTGAGCTGAACAGCGGTGCTTTTACATATGCAGGGACACCCATTTGTCCATTCGGGGTGCGAGAGGACCCAAACCCAAGTGCTCACTCTCACTCACTCCCTCTTTCTCTCATTTACTCCAACGTGCTCTTACTCATTTTCTCCCTCACTCTCTAGACCTCGGGCTTACTTTCTGGCCTACTGCACTTCTGATTGTGAATAACCATTAACACAATACAATAATATCTTTCATTTTTCTATCTTACCACCCGAATTTTATCATTAAAATATATCTTCATTCAATGATCCATTATTCTAATTTCATAAAAATACTTTTTTTCATCTCAAAGTTATTTGAAGCACAAAAAAAATTATTTCAAAAGCTTTCATATCAAAGAACAATTTTTTATAATTTAAAATTAAAATTTTGGATAAAATATTAAAAATATTCGATATTTTACTTACAATTTGAATAAAAAGCCATAACAAAAAATTTTCCTAAAATATAAACATTTAAATAAAAATTTTATAAATTTTTTAAGGTCTCATTAATGAATTTTTTTTTTTCTAAAAAAATATCGGTAATAAGAAAGACCCAGAAATATTTTTCCAAAGGTACATGAGATGATATTCATGGTTATAATAACGTCCCAAGAGGGAAAATGATACTCTGAGAAGGTATTTCGTAACACCCCCTGCATGAGGAAATATAGCGATAGTGTGCTACACTATCACTAATACCGCAATAGCAAATACTGTCTATATATACCTCAAAAGACTAAAATATAAGGCAGAATGAAGTTCACTATACTCATTGGAGCACACAATTGTATATCTCCCTAAAGTGGGCACTCCCTCGAGGAGTAGCAGCAGCACCTAGCTCTAATATCTCATTACTGGTAACCACCAGTCAGTCTACTTGGCCATTACGAGATTGTTTGCTCGTAGGCACCGTATCTGCGTGATATATCGCCGCTATCCCACGACTTGTCAATTTCCACTAAACTCACTAACTTTTTTTCCCTTCAATCTTTAATTCATTTTGCTCAGCTGTGTTCGTCGATATATCTATATAGGTGCACACTTACTTACTTACTTACTTGCTTCGTTGGATTTTTTCCGCTTCGTACATGACGTGAACTGATTTTAGCAAAAGCTCGGCATTTTAATTCATCCAATTTCATTATTAGTTACATTTTTCTTATTATTTACTTTTATATTTTTAAAAATAATTTAGCCAGCCAATAGAAGTTTTATTTGAGTGAAATTTTTTTTTATAACTTATTAAGAAACAAGAATAGGAATTAAGACAGTTGTGTCTAATGAGTGAGGCTGTGTGAGAAAAAAATGGACAAATTAAATTTTATCATGCGTTAGTATGACACGAGCTACACAGAGTCGAGGATCGTTAAGTACGAGAGGTTGACAAGGATCGAGACGGCGAAAATAATTGGTGTCTTTCCCGATTCTCGACTCCGGTTAACAAGGTCCATTTCCATGGAATAACCATCAGCGGTAATTGGCACCTACGGTCCCGGGCAACGTGCTATCCTTGCCAACCTATCATATTTCAGGGTTCCCTGTTAAAATGCTCACCAAAGCCAAGCCAAAGACCGAGACCGAGCGTATATATACATATATGAAAAAGAAAGACCAAAATCGTACATGTGTATATTATATATATATATATATATATATATATATATATACATATATATAATAGAGAACGATCTGAGCTCTTGAGAATGCGTGCAGCAAACGCGCGTTTTATACAGAGACCACAATACCCTTTGCAAGCTACATCAAGCCAAAAGGGGATGAATAACAAAGCTTAACATCTAACAATCCTCCGCCCACTGACAGATATCACATCACCAAATACTTTACGGTACACTATGCCCATTTTTGTGATATAATCACCAATCTGAATAAATGTTTTGTATAAATAAAATATCAAAAATAATTAAATTAAAAAAAAAAAAAATTTACTCTGTTAATTAATAATGATTGAAGTAACGTTAAAAAATAAAATCCGTCTATTTAAAAGCAAAAATTTGGACGATTTTTTATGACGCCGATCACTATCCAGTTTTATTCGGGTATCTGTTTCATCCCTATTTTCTCTCCCTTCTGAGCTTCATCAAGAATAAATGTTAAATATAAATTAATAGTGATAGGGAGAAGACAAAAGGAGATGGTTCAAATTTGAGCAGAAAAATGATTTTCCAAATATTAATTAATAAGAAAAAAAAAAATGATTTTTTGATTCATTAGTACGGCTCTTATATCGATATTTTATATTGTATATTGTGTATAAATATATATTAGTTAATAAAAAAAGGAAATAAAAAAAATGATGTTTTTTTTTTTTAATTTATTTGCCATTCTTTTTTTACTTAGGTGTCAATAGTCATCAATGCGCAAACAGTGGAAAAAATCTGATTCCATACCGATACAATAAATTTTAGCTTATTATACATCATCGTTATCATTAATCATTGTGTCAGTAACGATAATAATAATTATCATCATCATTACCATAAACGTCATAATAATATTATCATCATTCGTAATTATACAATAATTATTTATACATTATTCTCATGATCATCATTATCATCTTTTACGCGTGCTTACTATTTAAAATCATCCTCATCAGTACAAGCAAATATTTTATTTATTACTTACTCTCATACTTACACACATCATAGTACATACATCCATATACATATACATATACATATACAAGTGCATTTTCGCCTGTTCGGTCAGATCGCGGCGCATAAAAACTCGGTTTAAACTTTATACTTGTTTTAAAATCCTCTAACGTGATTATTACTTAGAATAACTTATTTGTTATTTCGTATACATTTTTAAGGCGATGATTCAATCGTATGAACTCATTTTCTTATCAACGAACAGCCAATGTGTCGAGCGTACATTTTTTCACTCGTCTCTGTGCATGCCGATTTTTTATTCATTAATTATAAAATAAAATAAATTTTGTTTTTTACTTCAAAAATTGTCGGTCGATATTTTTATTCCGATGTTAATTTTAGCCGGAAAAATTCTCAACCCACCGTATCAATTGCACAAAATCCATCAACGCACTCTCGAAGACTAGCAGCTCAACTAGATTCGATCGCTAAGTCTAATAACAATTAATCTCAAAAAAGTTATCGATATAAAATTATGCGGGACACTGATCAAGTCCCCGCGTAATATAAATTAAATGATTATGATTAGTTACAGTGAGTTGAGAATTTTAATTTTATAATATTACTATTCAATTTTTTTTTTTTTTTAAATATGACTGACAATTTTTGAATCCATAGTTAAATGACATTATTCAAAGTTTTATGTCATTGAACAAGTACGCAAGAGTGAACTATCAACAAAATTAAACAATCTACTGATCAACAAATACAATTCGTAAAAAATTATTATGTCAACTCTTGTTACTTGACAATAAGACGAAACTTATTATTTTTTATATAAACATTACATTTTTTAAATTATTCAGATCAATTTATAGGTATTCAATAATTTTTTTAAATCAAAATTTTTAACTAATTTTTTACAATTGAAAAAAAGACTTTGGTTAAAAAAAATTCAAAAAAATAAATAATACTCACTTTAAAAATATTAAAAAAAATTTTTTTTTTTATTCAATGAATGAAACCTTTATTGTTTTTGAAACAATAAAAACTGTTGGATTTTTCTGTGAAAAATCTGGAAAAATTATATTCTAAATTAAAAAATTTTGAGTAAAATTTGTAAATAAAAAAAAAAATAAAATTTTGACAGTACAATAATTTTTATTAGTTATTTATAATAATTAAAAACTCAATAATTCATTTTATTACAACTAATATTAAAACATAATAAATCGGCATACACAATAACGACAACGACCCGAACGACGGACACGATTAACGCCAATTAATCAAAAAACCATGAGCGGTATTATAGATATTCGCACCTGAGTCTTTTAGTATACGTGGGTATCTGTTTAGTTCACTAAAGCGCCGACGGGTCTCGCAGAGTCGAGCGTTCTCGTCAATACTATAAACATCCAGATAAAATAATATACATGTATACGCGTAGACAAACACACAGAACAAAGAAGATAATCTGGAAAGAACACAATTCTTTCCATAAAAATTTGACCAATAAACATCAGCAACATAAAGTCCGAAATGTAACTCTACGAAACCGTCGGCTAAAAACATTTAATTATATATTTATATTTATATTATTGATTCATATTTTTCATTAAAACTTTATACTAAATAATTCCTGTCATGTAGGCGTATTGAAAATATCCATTTTCTCTGTGTACTGACATCATCTCGCCAACAAAAGTCGAACATCAAAACATAAAAACTATTTCTGAAGAATAAATTTTCTTTTTTTAAATTTATTAAATTATTGATATCGATAAATAAATAAGCAAATTTTTTTTTAAGTAGAATTTTTAAGTTCCGTCTATAATTTTTTTTTACTTTACGTATATCTTGATGCATGATTATTCTTATTTATTATAAATATAAATATACAAATACTTGGATATCTTTGAGGCGAGAAGGAATCTGTTAACAATCTGATAATAATAATAATCGTTAATAATATTAAGGAACGGATTGTGATTGGGCAAATGTAGGAAATTTATCGGACTTGTATTGGACGAACACTAATATTATTATAATTATTATTATTAAAAATTTTCATACGTTAAATAAAATTTCGATATGCCGGTTTTTGATACTTAATTACTGATAAAATGTTTAAAACCAAAAAATCATAACCAATACACATAAATAAATAATTTTAAATTCGTAAAATATCCGTTGGATCGTTCGTGAATAATGAATGATGTTTTTGTACGTTCTCGAATAAATTTCGCCCAAAACATTTATTCATTTATTATCATTATCATCAACCATCAATCATTAACACTACTTTTACACCGCTCACTCGTACATAATATTAACACACTGCTTTTCATTTAATTATCATCATAATAATTAAAATGATAATCGCTCAGATTTAATATAAATTTTAAAACTCATTCTCTATAATTTTATATCATTCATCGACGCGTCATCTTTGCCTCGAGCTCAATTTGAATTAACTATTAATTTATACACAATATATTATAATTAAAATTACAATAATTAATTGATTAATTAATTATCCATTTATTTTATTAAATTATTTATTATTTCTAGGACAAGCAGTGTGGCTGATGTTTCGTCTAGCTGAGTCGGACGCCGAGACGATCGAGAATTATTATTCCCTTTAGCCTTTATTTATTAATCAAGTAATTAATTAATTAATAACCACTTATCCTTTATTTTCATTTTTATTACCATAATTATTTAGCTTTACCTTTTTATTAATAATTATCAATTTTTATGAATAATAATCATCATAATCATTCAATTTTTTATTAATCTACCCAAGCGTTCGCTTAGCTCCTTATTAAAACCGTCTATCATTTTAAATTCATCATTTTATCAATTATATATTACAACGAGAGGATCCTGCGTATTTATATTTATAGTTACTTCGGTTTACTTTATTTATTTATTAATAGTTATAATATCCATTATTATAATAATAATTCATCCATTATCAATAGTCATAATTGTAATAATAATAATAATAATTATAGTAATAATAATAATTATATCAATAATATTAATAATTAAAATTATTAATCTGTACAAATTTTAATGTCACCTAAGTCTTGAGAATGTCGACGCTCGGTTTAATATTTTTACTATTAACGCCGAGTATGTCAATTATTATCAATATTCACCTTCATAATCATCGTTAATTAATTGATTGATTAATTAATCGATTTAATGATTGTTCTTATTAATTTTTTTTCTTTTTTAGATAAACTCAATACTCGAAGCGACCACGAGCGTAGACATATCTCGTGCGAACACCAGGTAATGTACATGCCCGCTAATTGCCTATATATATTCATATTTATATATTTATATTTATATTTATTTATAATTAATTGTATAGTCTCTCGATTGCGATAGTATTAAAATTAAAGATTTAATTTAATATCTTGAATCACTACAACATTACACCGCAATATTTGTACAAAGAACAATCACATGAAGTTTCCTCCCACGAACCGACACATCACTTTTTTCGATAATTTTTAATCTCGAAGGTTCAAGATCGAAGCTCGACAGATTGTAGCGCTCCGATTCTATGATGATGTTCCATTCGTGTGCAGATTTTGGATGAGTGAATGGATCTTATCATCAATTGAATATGACTCGGAATAGAAGACCAAGAGTTGATGTTTATGTTTTAGGTCTATCTTGTCTCAATCTTTGAGATTTTCTCGGGTCTGGTAAATTGAGTTTTGGCTTGCTTCTTTTATTTCTTTATTCTCTTCGTGTGTTTTGTTTTAGTCGCTAATTTTTTATCAAGCTCTCGTATTTTTATTTTTCGATTTAACCAACTCCCGAGACGTGCGTCATTTTCGGTCGATCAATAGATACCAGGTTTCATCCCATTACTCTTTTTTTATTTGTTGTTTCTTTTACTTTGCTCACGGTGATTTCCATTTATCTAGGCGTTCAACTGCAATATAATTGACAATTTGTTAATAAAAATATTGACAGTTGATTTTTTTATTTTGACAGAAAATAATTTTTTTTTTTTAGTTTATTTTAATTTTATTTGACAAAAAATGATTCATTACATTGATTTTGAATATTTTTATTATCTAAAAAATTTTTTAATTAAAACTACTTTAATATAAAATTAATGTGAAAAATCATTACAATTGATTTAAAAAAAAATTGCTTATACAATTGATAATATTATTTTAATTAAACAATAAAAAAGAATTATTTGATTACAATTGATATTACAAAAAAAAGTTACGTTTAAAATGAATTAAAAAAAAAATTAATGATGACAAAGAAATTATTTTATGACAATATTAAAAAGTAAAAAAAATTATTTAATCCTAATTATAATTAATATTAAAAATTAATTGAGCTATAAAAAATTTTCTAAATTCTTCTATTATTTTTATTACTTAGATTGTCTGATGGCTGACGAAATTCAGGCTTTTTCACTTGAAAATGTATTGTCTGTAAAAAAATTGATTGTAAAGTAAATTTTCAAAAATTATAATAAAATATTTAACGAACAAAACTATTAATTACAATGAAAATAAAAATGGAGATAAAATAAATTTATCTGTTAAAAAGATCCATCGGACAATCTTGTAAGTAAAAAAAATGAAAATAATGTACCTTTATAAGTGATGGCCGTAGTATTCTGGAGGATAGTGATACTGGTTGTGGAAGGTGGGGTCACCAGGGGGTCGGTGCATCATGCTGGCGGCTTGTCCGTCCATCATGTAACCCATTGTAGCTTCTGGACTGTAAGCCCCGCTTGGACCTGCGGACAAAGGCGGAAACACTACACGTTATTACGGTTAGAACTCTGTTCCATAATTGGCAAGCGAGTATGCGACATGCTCGTCAAGTAACTTTTTTTGCGCCACCCACTCGGAGGCACTCACTTGACGAGCTGTGTATGTGTGTACAATAAATAAATAAATGAATAATAAAAAGTCGATAAAATAATCTGTCATTTCTAAATTTATAAATGTTTTTAATTCCAGTTTAGCTGTAGAGTCCAGCAACTGGATCGAGAGAGTAGAGTTATGCCGGAGTGAAGTAGAGTGAAAAAAGTAAAAGGAGCAGCTTTCCTCAATCGATCCTCGACTCTGTCATCGGCAGGGCGGTAATGGAGCCGGCCGTCCGCATTGGGAGGGGAACTACCCCGGTAGTTTTAATGTTGGTATCTTAATGTATATTGCCTCGATAAATCAAGGGCACTGATTGCATCCCACCCTACTATGCTCACTGCCGACGCTAGACCCTAGTGTTGTGTACTGCAAGGGCAAACAGACGAGTACAAAGGCCAAAGAGAGATAAAGTGTATTGAAGTTAAAGCCAAAGGAGGAGGTGAAGGAGGTTCAGATGGAGGTGGATGGAGATCCTGATGGAGATGAAGAGGAAGGGGCCAACCGGAGAAGAGATATAGCCATTATGCAACGGCTCCAAGCCTTTCTTATGCTAAACTCCATCAATCGTGATCGACTCATGCTTTTTTTACTCTATACTTTCGATATTCCTATCCCACTCTGAATAAATTTATTACGTACTCTTTTATTGTATTATATCGGCATTTTTAGATTTTGTTAGCTCTGTGTATTATCTCGAGATATCATTATAATGATAATTGTAATTATATACAGGAATTTATTTACTTAAGAAAAAATTTTCTGATAAGACTTGATACGTTTATGTATAATTTTTAATATGTTATGATATGACTTAATATGCTTATATGAGGTCTGAAATAGTTATAAATAATTTTTTTATTAAAAGTTGTGTTAAAAATTTCCAACAGAGGGCGGTTGCTAAATGGTTGCTAAATCTTCTCATTACAAGAGATATAAATTTTAGGTATTAAGTTTTTAAATGAAACTTATTTTTTTTTATACTCATAAATAATTATTTATGAAAATTAGCCATATATGGTCATATTAAAAAATTTTTTCACGAGTAATAAGAGATGGATAGTTAGCCAAGTAAGCATGCATGATTATTTAGCTTAAAAAAAAATCTCTCTAGCGATGATTAAAAGGGCAGAGTTTCCAGTAAAATATAGAGCCGATGCAGTGCCGTTTATGAAAAACATAAAAAGTATAAATGGAAAAAAAGTAAGTAATAAGAACGAAAAGTCGTGCGCGTTTAGCTTTACCCACTCTACAGGGACCGCGACCGTAAATCACAATTATTGCCAGCGTTCCCTCCCTTAAGAGTGTTTTTCAGGAACAATCCATGAGACTATATAGTTTCGTAGCTATTTTCTTTTATTTCTTTTAGTGTATCTTATAAGAATAGAGGGTCCGGTAAAAAGAGGAGGAAAAAATAAAAGTTACACCGAGAGAAAAAGAGAGAAGGAAATAAGAGAGCTAATGGTGGATGGTATATTCCTTTTGCTGGAGACTAAAAGTATCCGGAGAAAAATTACACGGGTTTCTTGAGTGTCCGCTATATTCTCTTCAGATCACGCGGTGGAATGTAGTCGCGTATTATATGGCCACTTGTGAGCGTTATTCGCTAACGAGAGATGTGCTTGTAGTGTGATTAAGCCTCGGTATATTGCGCACCGGGGGTCCGGATTGCACTGCTAGTATTATATGGGAAATTAAGGAATTTCATTGTGGGATTTATTTTAACCTTTTATTTTTTTATTTTCATTTCATTAGGCTTGTACTTTTATGATATTATAGTGTGGGATGACTGATTACTGCGATGAGTTTTAAAGTTCATGCAATTAGCGTTTATGCCGTTATTTTATAATTAAATTTTTTTTTTTAATATTGTTGCATCTTTTATTGTTTTAAGAAAACAATTAAAATTTTTTTTAATCACATTTTTTACATTGAAAATTATTTCCTTAAAAGAACATTTTTAAGAAATGTCCTTTATAAAAATGAAAATTTAATATTAAAAAATAAAAAGGGTATGTGGTTTTAGATTTTTAAAGCTATTGAATATTTAAAAAGGCAGTACACGTGGCAATAAAGAGTAAGATGGACAGGAAAGTGAATTGGACACGACCGAGACGAGGAGACAAACCCCAACACTACACTAATAGAAGGACAACTCCAGAAGGATAGGACAGGAAAAACAGAGTGTAATGCAATAAACTCAGTAAAACATTTTCCTCTTGTAGGGCTTGATCCCGGTTTTCTCAATTTATCTGTAGCCTTAAAAATGAACCCTTGGGCCTTCGAATTGAACCTTTGGTCTGGTATCCGTATACTCAGCCCCGGTAATTTATTTACCGAGTGAGTGCAAGCTGCCGGTTAATTGCCGAGTGCTAAACTCGGAAAAAGCACCGGTGGGATATTTTAACGCCGAAATTAGGGTGTGTGAGAACGATAAGATGATGGGAATTTTTACGGTTCACTCAAGCCGGTATTTACTGAAATAATGCGTGGTAGACGTGCATGGGCATTGAAAATGTAATTCTGAGGAACGATTTTCGTGCGTGGAATGAAATATATTACACAGATATAGACATAGAGATGGATTCCAGGGCGTAGAGAATGAGAAAAGCTGAATTAAAGAGGAGAAGATTCATTTCGGGAAAAGCCAAGTTACGGTAATGCATTTGCCAGCTGGCGAACAACCGACCAACAGTATTTACTCCATGTGGAGGTACGCCAACCATTTTAAAATGCTTTCACGTGACAACTTTACATCTGAATCCCACCAATTCCCTGTCCTCACTTAGCTTCAAGCTTTTATTTTATTTTTATTTATGGATTTATAAACTATGAAAACTACAGATTTTCACTGAATTTCGATGTAGACGTGATAAATCTTCGGAAATCTTGTTAAAAGTATCTTTTAACTTTTGGATATAATCAATAAGCCGCCTGAATTATTGATGAGAGTTATAATTAAATGAAAGATACTTTTACCCTTTTAACTTTTAATAAAAATTAAATAAAATTTGGGCTTTGCTGATGCAACTTAAAAATTTTTACGGTAATTAATTAAAATATAAATTAAATTGAGACATAACAATTACTTGAGAGTTTAATAAGCCAATTTGAAACAGCTAATTAAATTTTAAAATTAGATAACACAAAGAGGAAATCGGATCCTGAGAGAACACCAGCGAACATGAGAACAACATTACGCGTAACTTATGGCTGCGGCTTAGCTGGCATTAAGAGGAGGCCACGAAGAACCGGCAAAGGCACCAGTCGGTGCTAAGTAAGTGTAGCCAAGTCAAATCATGAGAGCACAGCCTCAACTCTGTGTTGTATGCGCTTACGCTGTGCAGAAGGATTTCAGTTAAAGATTCAAGCCATCGTGTGCACTCTCAAAGTTAGTTGGCGACATACCGACTCTGTGTTTTCCTTACACTCTGGTGCTCTGGTCCAAAGTTGGCTCTCTCCCTTACATTAGTTCCTCCTCCTTCTCCCCTCATGACTCCTCTCTCCTTACTCCTACGGTCTACCTGTCTTAATCTCTCAACTCAGTTCACCTAAACCACGCGAGTTTCGGAGTTTCCTCGAGCTGGATAACTAGACTCGGATTTTGCGAGTGATAGATACCAACAGTCTAGATACTACCACCAACCATCAGTTTTCGGGGAATAAGAGTAGAGTTTACTAAACTTATAACATCTTAGACTTAGACTTTAAGCAAACTGTTGTCGAGTTATTGTACGTTTAATTTTCCCCGCGGCGACTCGCTAAATTGACGGTTTAATTACCGGGGATAACAGAGTTGTGATAAGGATATGCTCAATGTCGGCGTTGGGATCAACTAATGTAAGATATAAGATGTCTTGTGATAAAACGCCTCGAGAAAGATCTTTGTTTTAGATTAGACAGCCTACAAGTACAGTGTCGATTAAATCATAACCGTTAGTCACCCTTAAATTTATACTGCGAGATATTTTTGAGCTAAAAATAAAATTTTTCATTTTGTGTAAAGTTTCAATAAAAACTATTTAAAAATTTTTAATTTCAGAACTATATTGATAATTTTTACAAATTATTTTATCGTTAATAAATTCATTTAAGATAGTATTTTTATAAATTAATCACAAATTTTTAATTCTAATTAATTTAATGAACGATTTTCTACTTCTGTTTCTTTTTTTAAAACTTTTCGATAAATAATGACTGTGTGCTTGTTAATTTAGAGTAAAATTTTTTTATCATTGTATAAATTAATTATTGAAACTTGATAAATTTAAAAGTTTCGACCAAGGTAACCTCGACGTTTTCCCATTCCAAGATTTTAGTTTTCGATACTTTAAAGTTAGTCTTTATAAAGTTTAAAATTACATTACTAAAAATTTCGAACTTTCTACTATTTTTTAAGTTCAGAATTTTTTTTAATTTAATTCATTGAAAAATTATATAAGATCATTATTTCTCCTTTAATTCTATTTTAAAGTCCTCGAAAATGATGATTAATCATAAATCAAACAGAACAATTATCCAAACATCCAAAGCTAAATTACGTATAAAAGATCCCTAGATATAGCACGGTATATTATATAATGTAACAGTAAGTATAACCTACTACTAGAGAAAGGGTCTAGGGTAATATCTTCCAGTATCATTTACGCAAGGCAATTTTGAGGCAGAGTAATACCGAATAGAAGAGGGAGCGTGATGGGTGACGGAAGTCGTGTAGCCCTCATCCTCTTGCTGAGAATATTCGCCCTGCTACGCGACTACAAGCTACGACTAAAGCTTGACGGAAAACGGAGAGCAAGGATGCCAACGAACACGACGAGGACGACACTGTCAGCCCCCGATACCAAGACGACGATCCGCCGTTGCGGAAAACGGAAATGTGCTCCGGAAGCTTCAACAATCCCTCGATGAAACTATTGGTCATCCGCGACGCAATACCGGATACACCGGATCTCATAATTCATTCTCTATCCTAAAGCTTTATTCGACCCTGATTGTCTCAATGAATACGTCTCCGTCTCTATAAATGTCTACATCTGTACCTACTGTAGGTCCTACACTAGATCTAAGTCTAAGCCTGCTCTCCTAATCCTGATTCGATCTCATTTCATCTTATCTGGCTTCTGGTTTGTCTTTTCATCTGGTTAGTTTTTTTTTCTAGCTCAAGCTTCATTTATGTAAGAGTTATTCCCGGATTCCAGAAGTCCAAGGCTTGTTTCTCAGTGACCCCACAAGGAGCCATTTCTGTCTGTGTCCCTGTCCGCAAGAAGTGTAACCAGCAAAGCCAGTATTAGTAAGCACCGTGATCCCACTAGGTGATTTAACGGCAGCAGTGTTATCGCGTGAATTTAATCAATCAGGTATATACGTTGCTTCGGCTCCCCGAGGAGGCCAGACGAACTGAGAAGCAAGCTCGCTAAAAGCTCCGCTAAGTCCTTGGTGTTATAGTTGAGATAAACCTTCCACATCAGCTTCACTTTTCATCAGAGAAAGTTGAGTTATATGATAAAAACTACAAAATATATTTTTTATCATTTAATAGAACACAGAAAGAAAGATTTCTTGACTGGAGAACAAAATTCTTGATTCAAGTAAATTTTCGGTCACCCGAAGGAAGACCGAAGTTGTCTTGACCAAAGTAAAAATTTTTCTTGAAATTCTATTCTTGATGGAAGTAATTTTTTCTTAATTCAAATTATCATAAATACTTGATACAAGAAATTTTTATATTTGATCAAGATTTTTAGATACTTTAGGGAAGCAGCGCCACCTACTTCAGCTGAGAAAAAAATTTTCTCATCTTGAGAAAATTTTTCTCTTGAATATTTGATACCCATTTTAGATTATTTTAGCGCGCAATTATACGAATTGAATGAAAAAAAATGATTCAATATTATTTGATCTTCTCATTTGACATGTTAGTCAATAGAAATATTAATGAAAATTTACTATCGAGATATTTAATTTTTTGGAGCAAGAGAAAAATTTTCTCAAGACAAGAAAATTTACTTCTGTCAAGAACTTAATTTTTTGGAGCAAGAGAGAAATTTTCTCAAAACAAGAAAATTTTCTTGGCTTAAATAAATTGACTTGGATCAAGATACGTATTTCTTGAAGCAAGGGAATTGATTTTTTGAAATAAGTGAAATTTCTTGTGTCAAAAAAAAATTTTTTTTTCGCCCAAGTAAATAATTAGGAAGAAAAATATTTTCTTGGCTCAAGTGAACCTTTCTTTCTGTGAAGGCAAAAAAGTATTTCAAAAATGATTTGACTTTATCGAGATTTGAACCTGATTCTTCTAAACAGAAAAAGAGTTCAATCTTCTGTCTATCGGGCCCATAATCTTTAGGTGAAAAACATTTAACTTACTTTAATCACAAAATTACTTAATTTTCGAACAAAAAATTACAGCCCCGAAGTAACTTTCCTGTAAAACATTTAACGTGTATGATAAAGCACGCTGTACTGTCCTAAATTCACAGACGTCTCTCATGCTTTATTTCTCCTTACTTTACCCAGCATACTGTACGCTTTTCACCATTTTCGCGTTTTCTCAGTTTAGTACAGGTTTACGTTTTTTATTCTTATTTTAACTTCCACTTGTCCGCTCTTACAAACCCCGCTCGGCGTTATTCTATCTAGGTTCTTCTACAACCCCCGTGATATATCGCCCCTTGGAGGTCGATGACTTCCGCTATTTTTCTTCCGCTGTCTCCAGCAACCAACTTGCCCTTCCCAAGTTACCAATAGAGCTAGCTAGCTAACGCTACGTTCTTATATTCCACTACTATTTTTACTCCACAATCGGCGCACTACTTTATCTTATATATGTATATATTTTTGGAAACATCTATCCTTCTGGTGAATAGCAGTTGAATAGTATCCGGAATCAATGCTGACCATTTCACTGACTTTTCAAAAGTTTTCGTTTAAGTCTAAGTATGTATAAGTAATTTTTACTACTTTTTTAAAACTTTCTTTTATTTTATACTTTCTTGAGGAAAAATATTTGTAATAAATTATTTTTAAGAGCTTTTTTAGTTTTAAAAGTTTAAATTATTGATTTAAGATATCGTTTTGTAGCCAAAGCACTTACACTTGACCTCACATTTTTTATTTTTATCCGATAGATAAGTTTGATCTAAATTTTTGAAAAGAAAATCATAATTTATTAAATTATTTCATATTAACTATAATTAATAAAAAAAATTATTTATGAAAATGTTTTGTATTTAAAAAAAAATCACATCAATCTTGAAATTTTTTCCGTAAAAAAATTTATATTTTTTTTTTAAATGTTTGTTTCATTTTTTTGTCCATTAAAAAATTTGTTGTACAACCATAAAAACTTCAACTAAGAATTAAATTTTTTCTTTTTGTTAAAATTAAATTCAAATAAAACAATTAAAAATTGAGACCCTAAGCTAAGGAATGTGAAAAATAATTTGTTTTCCCGTAAATAAACGTCGCAATAGCAGACAGACAATAAAAAGTTGCTACATTTATGGATGTGTATCTCTTATTAAATAAAACGTACATTAATTTTATTCCGAAACGGCTTTGTCAGAGCATTTAAGCCATGAATATTTTAACCCAGTTCTTCAGTCTACATTTTGTATACAATATGCATTTTTTATCCTCCTTTTAATCAACCGTCACATAAATACATCAGGAGTTCACCAGCGGGTACAAAATGAGATGAGATGAAATTATATTGCGAGTACCTATACTATACTAGCCTGTCTAAGGAAAGGGGTGTAAGTATATGTATAGCATGCAGTACCAACCAGAACTGGAGAACTGGAGAAAGAAATGAAGAATCGAGAGCCTGAGGATCTTGAGACGCGAGAAGATTGACGAAAATCCATCAGCCGGTGGACGAATCGAACCGAACCCGACTCTCAGTCAACTCTTAACGTTGACGCGATAAATAATTAATGATTGAGAGAGAGAGAAAGATGGATGAGAGCAGTCCATAAACCACTTAATATTTATAAGGTATGAGGAGCCATATATATATACATATACACATTTATAAACATAAAAGCCACTTGTATATTGGGCGGAGTGAATGATAAAAGCAAAAGAATCTTTCGAGTTTATACTTATAAGGCTTGCGCGTATAGTATTTAGATATTTTAATTAACCGATCGGCTATAAATTATGATAATTGAGGGGGGCGCCTCCAGCTATTCATTTTTGCTCTCTATCAAGAATACAAACAGCCTGGTATGTACTCTGATTGTCATTCGTGACTCCAACTTATGCCTAAGGCATATTATTATATTGCTTGTGTCAGATTTGGACCAAAGGCATAGTATAGAGGTACAAATATTCAAGATTTGATATGATTGTGGAATTTTTTTGGCGAATTATCGACAAACTTAAAATTAACGAAATTATGTTAATAATTTTCTCAAAAATGTAATTTTAAAAATTATAAATTTTAGAATGATAGAAAAATTAATTTTATTTATTACATTTTTTGATAGAATAAAAATCTTAAAATATCGAACAAAATGGAATTAATTTCCAAATTTACTAAAATAAAATAAATTTATTCACAAAAAATTAAATCCACGCTAAAAAGTTTGTTAAACTCGATTACTAAAGTAAAATGAAGGAGATAAAGGTGTAAGATGAGAAGAGGGTATAAACCATTGGGGAAGGTTACTGGTCAGAAGATGAGATAGAGAGGGCCATTACGAGGCACGAGGCACGATAAGATAGGTCCACCCTCTTATTGTGGGATTCTAAGAGCCCGAAGCCCGAAGTTGATACACCGGACGCGATCTCTCGATGAAAAATCTCGCTCCTGCCGGAGATCATTCCAAGCTGGAGGAGCACCGTCCTTACTTCAGTGTCCAGTCTTCTTATGGTGTCTTCGCTACAGATATACAGATATACAGATATTCACTGGTATACAAGGAGCTTCGAGCTTATCGTTTGATGGCGATCGTGAGCGAGACTCTATTTCCGCGGGCAAGCCCACCACGAATAGCCACCAATTTATTTATATAGTCTTCCCACTGGTGCGAGAGAGACGGAACCAACAACCGTATACTATCTCTCTCTCTCTCTCTTCGTGGACGATACTGATTTCTGGTTCTCGTTTACATGTATGTATAGGTAATATCTAATATAATATGGATATCTATATCTATAGGTAGGCCTTCCATAGATATTATTGGACAGAAGATAGGTTGGAAAATCGATACTGTCTTGCGACAACAGCCACCAGCCAACGGCCAACAGCCTGAGACCATTCCCACGTCAATGGAGGCGATAAGTCCATGTTTGTGGAGTAAAGTATACAGATCCAGGAGACATAATATTTTTGGTCCCTCTTCCAGGATATAAACACGTGAAGAAGCTCTTCTGGTTGGTCTTGTATGTATGAAATGTGTGTGTTTCATATGTGGAACGGTAATGGGGACGAGACGCAATTTCCTGGGTAAGCCCAGGTCGAAACTCCTGCTATACTCTTTTACTTTTACTGATCGCGTAATATCCTCCACATCGCCTCAAATATCCATCCGCATGGTATAATGATAACAACGGTGAAATATTCTATAAGTCGGTCGTTTGTATTCGGGGACGTGGCCAGGGTGCCCCATTTCAATTAACGTATGATCTATGCCGTACAAGGATCCAAGTGGCAGCACCTTTCAAAGCTAAGTTGTAATGCGCCGGGGATCGGCACTCTAAGTAACTCTACATCACTGCTACGTGACGTGAGTTTCGGACACAATATTCCGTCGAGGGGTTAAGGGCTGCCAAATAACAAAGAACTATAACGTTAGAAAAATGTCCTTTTTCTGTCGATACCCTTTTATCCGCTTAATATCCAAAGTTCACCCGGTAAATCATTTTATTATGTGATTTTTCGATAGATACATGCATTATTTTTCTATACTGAGCATTTGAAATTTTGGTAAAAATATGTAAAGGGTGATATTGCTGAATCAAGATTGTAACTCGAAAAGATTATTGAATTATATTTTTGTTTGTGCTAAAATATTGTGAATTTTGTATATTTTTAATATACTTTTATTAGCTTAACCTGTAAATATCTATCTGTACAGCAAAATTTTAAGACATTTGATTAATCTAATTGATTCTCAAAAAATTTAAAATAATGTTTAAAAAAAATTCATAACGTTTTTTTTCTAACTATGAAATAATATTTTTTTTTTCTTTATAATTACTCTATTCTTATGATAAACTTAATAAAAATAATTTTTTACTTTTAAGTTGATTTTTAAACTATAATTTATTGATCTCTTTGTCCATACCCTTTTACCCGCTTAAAATTACATCGAAAGAAGACTACGCCGATAAATCAGAAGTTTTTCGGGCATGCATTATAGTTTCCCCAGCTGAAAATTTAATACCCCGAGTGTGGGCAGAGCTATTTCGAAAGAGTCTCTAGAGATTGGTAAAAAGGAATGATCTTTTTCATTTTATCTAGTTTTTCTTCTGGTGGTGTGCTGTTTGGACTTCTCTAAACGAGCTGAGTAGTAGTCACAGCAGGAACATTGCTCTCCGGCGCAATTTCTCCCAATTTCTGACCCCGGGACATCTATTTTATTTAGCTCAAAGACATCGAGACCGTTAAAGTTTGTCTGTACGTATATACACTCGACTCTGGTGGTGGTGTGTGAGTAGAGGGTGGTGCGGGCGCTCGGTAGCTTTACGGTGATATCCCATCAGCGTGGTTCAAGCCCGTTATATTGCTGAGAAAGATCCTTTTCCTTCGACCAGAGCAAGAGGCAAGACAAGTCGATAATGTAAAGTACTAGAGTTGGAAAAGGAAGGAATAAAAGTCTGTACTCGTACTACTGGTATAAGTATAAGTATAAGGATAAGTTAGTGGTACGGGGCGACGAGGGTACCAGGCCCGTCCAAGATGGACACTGAGAATCGCCATTACAAATTGACAAGCTTGATTGATGGCCGGCGTTGTTGAATAGGGGAAAAGTACTCTTGCCGAGAGAGAATAAGCGAGATAGCTCGATTCCCGGATTGCCGGGGGATCAGATGATCTACAAGGAAGAAAAGTATCAGCCAGTCCTGAAAATCTAGAGAATAAGAGTTGAGATAGAGTACCAGCCCGTTCTTTTGCTACGGTCAGAGATAGCCGGACCTTCGTCCAACCTAAACTGAAATTGTACCAGAGTCTTCTCTTGACTATCGACCTACAGATCCAAGGGATCGCGTTATCGAACCCAATGCTCTCAGCAAGTAAGTGACGAATGGTCCGTCGCAAAATCTCACTGAATATTCGATCAACAAAAAACGCCGGACAAATAACTAAAAAAATAGCACGATCTTATTCTTAAGACGATTGGATTTTATCGGATATTTTGATGGTTATTCCTACCTAACCGCTATTTGTCTCGCCTTTATTGTTTTTTTAGGTCATCTGATAAAGTTATACTACTTCGGAAATCAGATTACTGATTTTTACGCGATGTAAAGTCATTTATTGCTGGCTTAATTGTGTTTTTCTCATGTTATTTATGGTGAATTTAATATTAACTGATCATTGATGGCAATGACGATGATCATATCAAGTAAAATAACTAATTATACCGGTGAAAAAATTGTCTGACATGTCAAATTTATGTAAAATAAACCTCTCAGGTGAGCCAAAAGAGTGATTCTTATTTTATAACTTAGTATCTGAAACTTAACTCTCTTATAGTGAGAAGATTCGGCGTTTGAATGCCATCTGTCGGGCAGTATTGACAGTAAATCAGTATTAACAAATTTTGAACTATTCAATGGTGTGAATGGATAGTAAAATGAAGTTACACAAAAGGTCTTGAGTAGTGTCAGTTCAAACGCAGCCGCACCCGAATGATCTACAGCCAGTGATCTCGAAATGACCTTTTGCTACCGTGGAATGTCGGGGTAATAAGCGAAACCTCACCAACAATTATGACGTTCCGTTATGTTGTAACAGATGGAAATACTGGTGGCGTTGTTAAGAGAAAGCCAAAGTCAAAGCTGAAGCCAAAGCCAAATGAGATGCCTCACACAGAGCGCAATAAAACTCGGTCTTCACAAAGACTCAACCTGCTGCTGCTGCTGCTGCTGATGAGATATACGCGTACCGATGTTTATTAAGATTACATGGCCGCTGTTATTTACAGCCTCCTTGCATCCAGAGGTTATTCATTTAAAAATACCCAAATACTATTGCAATTAAAATCTCATCTCTAATTTGATTGTTTTAAGGGTGAAGATAAAAATAAAGATTTGCCTTTTATGAAATGTCGGAAAATTAATAGACCCAAGAAGGTTCAACAGAGATAATTCAAGAGTTAAATTTTTATAAAGAATATTATTAATAAATGTAGGCAACCAGGTTATCGTAGTATCATTTTATTGCGAGGATGCAGCGTACGGTCACACAGCTTTACGGTACTTCAGGGCGCTGTTATGCTTTTACTACGTCGTTCTGGAAATACAAGAGGCGATTTCAACTACTGACGCTGTGTACCCTCTTGAGCTCACAAATGTCTATGGCTCTTTCACTGACTATGTCTACGTCTGTGTTTGTGTATGTCTGCGTTCGGATGTTATGTTAAAGCAGAGAAGATTGCGGTGAAAAGACGTGGCTGGAGTTCGCTTACAGGAAGGAGTAGAGAGGCTTTTCCGTTGTCAATAAAATTAGCACGGCTTCATCGACCACCGCTCAACGACCCGATAATTATTTCATTTTTATTTAGTACACTTAGTATTTAGGATACCTGAATACCTGTTGAAGGTATTATTATTATTATTTTTTTTGTATTAGTTGGGGATTAATTGTACTGAAAGCAACGGGTTAGTTTGAAAATTCTGTTTTTATGCCCAGCTCAATAAAAAAACCGCTGTGGATTGTAAAGACTCGGGATTGATGACGGATAAAGAGACAGCAGTAAATTTGCCCGCATAAAATAATACACTGCCAGTTTTATAGTTTATAGTTTTATAGTTGGAGCACTGGTGAGCAGTTTGCTCGAGGGGAATTTAAAAAGATTGCTTTTTTATTAGGATTAGGTGACATTATTAATTTAATTTGATGGGGATCTTTGTAAATACTTTATCGAATAATACTGCTCGAAATAATTATTTAGATTTAATTTAATGATGGTTGAATTTTATCAAGAAATTATTAATTTGTTATTTTAGGTTTGAACATATTACAGTACAACCTTGATATAACGAAACTCAAGGGAAATAGAAATTATTCGTTATATCGAGTAATTCGTAATAATGAGGTTTGTTATATAGAGGTTAGATTAAACTCGATTCGTTATAACGAGGTAAGAAAATTTCCACCAATGAATAACAACTCATTCAAATCAAAACACAGCTTAATGATATTAGCTTAATCTTCATTTTTCGTTTCTTTACTCGAAAAAAAGTGTTCGTAATTATATCCAAAGCACAATCGAACTCCGTAATGGATTTAACTACACCGTCAGATAAACCACCTTTTTTGAAAAATACATATTTAATTACATCTAGAGCGTTGCGTGTATCTTTTATCGTAAAATCATTTTGATTTATTTTATTCTCTTCTTCCTCTTCGACAGTGATCAAACAGCAATGACTGATTTATGAAGAATTAAACGTGTCAGCACTCGTTAAGACATTAATTATTGTGGAATTAAGTGGGGATAATTTGTAGAATACGTTATGTAGAGGTTATAGGCTGGAAAATTCTTTATATAAAGGTCAATAATAGTTTCTATCTATATTTTGCAAAAATTAAACTTTCGTTATAGTGAGGTTGTTAGAAAAATATATTCATAATATAAAGGTATATTTTACATAGACTCTTATGGGCAGTTCTAGGGGATTTTGAAAAATTTGTTAAATCGAGGAATTCGCTATATTGAGGTTCGTTATGTTGAGGTTACACTGTATTTTACAACTTTGACTGACAAATTTATTCAATGATACTGGAATTAATTAAGATATATATGACAACTTTTAGAACTTTTTTCTTTCGATAAAATATTATGAAAAAATTCCTCATGTGAAAATTTTAGAAAATTATTCAATTTCTTCAGTAATAATTTATTTTTTGAATTGAATCCAATAATTGATCAGATATTTCACGATTTCAATATCTTTTTATTTTGTATTAAGAATTTTTATAAATATTTTTGAGAATTGTTCAAGACTTCAACAATAAAAATAATTCATTGATCTTTTAAACGATAAAAATCATAATTATAAGTGAATTAAATAATTTTTTTCATTGCAACATTTAGAAAATTTTATTTAGAAAGAAAAATTTTTAAATTGCACGTCATGAAGTAGATGATAAGCTTTTTCTTTATCATAAATTGTTCGAGAAATTTCTACAATATAACTTTTGATTTTATGTAAAATATTTACTTATTAGCAAACAATTATTATTTAATGTAATTGCTGTTTCAAGTTACATGAATAAATGATTTGCTTAAATATAATATCTCCAATGCAGTATCTCATTGCTATTAAATTATTAATGATAATTATTATTCATGAGTAACTAGATAATAAATCGGAATAGTAAGATGTGAATTAAAATTAGGAATCCATTAAAATTTTAATTGTCAGTACTGTTTGATAAAGTATTGTACATAGAAAAATAAGTAATAAGACAATTGAAGCAAAAGCTCAAAAGCAAAGTAGAGTGTGTAAATACAAGATAGCAGTGGGCGTAGAGTATACACTTGAGTTGTAGGCAATTCATGTAATGAAAGTGTGATTGATGACGCACACGGGTCGGGCATCATTAGCCGAATGCGATCCTCCTCGTACGTGTATATTATTATTATTATCACTGCATTGCGTTGCGTTGTTCTTGGTGTCATTGTCATTGTTGCTGTTACTGTTGCTAGTACCGGCGCTGTTAGGGGTACAGTAGATGTCGGCTTTAAACACATTATGCACTAATGTAATCTCGAGATAGCGAGGAAACACCGCTGGATTCATATACACAGAAATATGAGACAATAGTGTTAAACAACTAATGTTTAATGTCCCGAGAATGTACTTATTATGATTTGTCAACAGTTAATTGTCGTCAATCACTGTTTAAATTATTTGCAAGATAAAATAATTCCCCACATATCTTACATGCATATATATATATATAAATATATATATATATATATATATATATATATATATATATATATATATATATATATATATATATATATATATATATATAGATATATAGATATATTTTTCCTTTTTCCATTTAATCTCATTCCTTTTTTTTTATTTTATTTTATCGTTAAATCTCTTGTAGTAGCCGTTAAATAAATGAACGAGACATTTATGATGAAATAAAAAGATATCGCGTTTAATTTGCTTTATAAAAAATATAACTATCTATTTTTTATCTTCTACTTGTTAGTAATTATTTATCCTGTTTCTTTGAAACTAAAACTGATCGTAATACTTTATTTTATTTATTGATATTGTAATTAATAATTGAATAAAAAGTCTAATAAATATTTCAAGATAATGATAATAAATTTTTTATTTTATTATTTTTTAACTGTGAGTTTTATTAAATCTTATTTTTTATTCGATATTTTACTTGTTTGATTTGTTTAAGTTATTCTGTATTTTATAAAATTCAAAAAAATTTTATAGTGTACTTATTTTTAATTATTATCAAATTCTTTATGAGACAATTCATAAAATTTTTCACATTTGTTCAGTTTTGAAGGAATATTTTGAATGAATAAAAGCTCGTAAAAATTTATGATACTAAAATTATTAAATTTTCTAGATTTTCTAAGAAATAAATGATGATGTAAAAATGCAATTTAAAAAAATTTTTTTTTTTGTAAAAAAAAAAATGATCAGATATCTGTTTTTAGTGTCATAGATATTTTTTAAAATATTATTTTAATTCCATAATTTTAATAATTTATTCAAATTTTTAAATTGTTTGTTTTAAGAACAAAAAAGCTAAAAATTACAATTACAATAAAAAATATTGAATAAACAAAGATAACTAGATAGTGAGTAAATTATAAGGGTGTAAATGCGATCAGGATTGACTTCGGGATGATAATCGAATGGACACGAATTTCCACTTTACCCGACTGACATTTAACCATCCACAGACACACAACATTGCTGCACATTATCTGTCGTGCCCTCTTCTCTCGTGTCCACTGGCTATCACATACATACTAAGCCCACATATGTCTATATTATACACTCGGTAAATTGATAGTCTGTATACGTCATCGAAAAAATCATCAAATACATCAAGTCGCATTTAATACAATCCACCGATCGATAAAATATTATATTTTGTAAAAAAAAAAGCAGTATTTTATTTATATTAGAAAAAGTTATAATGGAAAGAGTAAATGTTGCGTAAAAGGAAGGTGTAAGAGGGTCGAGGGTTAGTTATTTGGTAGCAAACAACCCGTAACTCGGTGAGTGTTTATGAGTAGTCGAGTCGTAAAACCGTACGCGAATCACCTCTTGTTTCGGCTATTGGGTTGGACAACCCTCTGCTGGACCCACGTACGCTTGCTTCCTTGAGAGCTTACGGGTTTTCTCGATAGGACTACACTGAGAAAAGCGAATTCCGAAGAAGTGAAAAGAGAGACACTGTGAATGAAGCAGGCATTGTATTGAAAAAGAAGCGTGTCGGCAGATCGTAAAACTAAGTCTGATCATCGGTACCAATTATCCGACCGTTATCCAGAACGTTATCCGGGTCCCTTTACCCCGTTCAAGCCCGCACCGACATCATCAGACACCCTGTTAGCAATCGTATCCACCCTTGCTGTTATTCTCGCCTTTTACTGCAAACCAAGTGATTCCTTAGTCGTAAAACGCCACGGACTTCTTAACTAGGAACAAAGACTTTTTTATGTGGACAAATAAAACCATTAATTCCAACGTTGTCGTAAGCTTAATTGTCATCACTGATTAGGATAGTTATTGAAGTCATTGAATTAGAATAAACATTTTTTTATTACTTTCAAAAAGTGACTTTTAATTTTTTTAAATGAATTTGAATATTAAAGTTAGATAACATTTTTTAGATAAGTTTAGATTTATCTTCAAAGGAATATTAAACTTGATTTTGTTTATAGTCATGATGATTGATGATTAATTGATGAAAATTTTGGCTGACAACATTGTGAAGATTCATAATGGCTTTTCTTGCAAATAGACTAGTTGAATTATTAAGATATCTGAACTATAAGCAAAAAGACGAGTTGTTGAATAAATGAATTAAAAGATAAAGATGTTGGTGAAGTAAAATAAATGTTACCCCGTTGATAATAAAGATTATCTTGACAAATAGAATCGTTTTAACGCGGGAATAAATGTCTTCGGTAATTGGTTTGGCATTTCCATATGATAGACAATTAAAATTATTTTTAAACTATTATATACCATTGTCACATAAGCTGTGTAACGGACAGCCCTAATTCGACGTACAATGTACGACAGTAATTATTTTATTTCTGTTACAAATGAAAATAATTTCACACGATGAGATAATGAGACTTGTGAAGTTTCAACTTTTTAGATATTCTGAAATGACAGGCCAGTTATGCATCACGCGTTACTGATGCTGATATGTCATGAGTCGCGAGTCATGATCATTTGACTTTTATTGGAGATTTACTAACAGTTGAATGATGCTAATTCTCGTGATTTACGCAATTATCTTTTACTTTTCTCGAGCATATTAATTTTTCTATCAATCAAAATTATATTTTACACTGAGAAAAAATATCTTGACAAAAAATATCTATATTTGTCTAATTAATAATACGAATAAATTTATGTAGATAAATTAAAAATTATTTTGATTGAGAATTTCTGTTCTTTTATTAAAAAATTTTTTTCTAATAAAATTTTTTTCTCAGTGTACTTTAAAATTTAAATAAAAAAAACCTGTTGTGTCAGTGTAAAAATGTATTTTATAACTCAGATCTTGACTTACCAGCTCTGTTGCTCTGGTCGATCATCGGCTGGACGATTCTGCGTCTCGCGTTAATGAACCTGCAATTAAAAAACCAACATTAATGACAATTCAAAAAAAATCTAATGAAGATAATTAGATGACATTATTTGGAATCGGAAGTTTTTGGTAAGCTCTTGTTGTTGATAAAAACCGAAAATAATAAGGGCGGAAACGAAGAGAAAACACTCGTACGGACAATGTCGATGGTGGCGCGTCATTAACTCCGATGAAGGAGAAATGCTCACGGACGAGCGCTTATCGAACAATAGAATCGTGGTCTGTTTTGCGGTGTAGTGAGAGATCCAAGACCAAGGGGTTCCAGAGTCATCTGGTTCCAGCCTGTCTAGAGTCTGGAGCACGAGCAAGAGGGTGAAGCTGAAGACGACGACGAAGAACCGAAAAAATCTAAGATGGACATGGACACGCTGGAGCTGGAAGAAGGAGATACAGAACTAGTATCCAGTCGAGGAAGAAAAGAACGAATGGAGCAAGAATAGAAGAAGAAAATCGAAAAGTAGGGTGGGAAGTGTATGTCAGCCGACGTCAGCGTCGCGGCGCCCTAATGGGCGCAGACGCCGGAAGTGATTGGGTTTCTACTCGACTGACTCGAGTATCTCACCCTCGCTTTTACCCTCCACCTCCATCTCCGTCTTGGCCTTGGTCTTGGGCTTCTTATTCAGCTGGTACTATATTTCTCATATAGCCGCGATTCAAGACTTACTCTTGCTCGGGCGATGAAGAAGAAGGTTCTTACCAGTACAGCGGGAACAGGACTTACTTACATTAGCGGGGGTGTGAGAGCCGGAGCTTCGAGCGCGAGAACTGAGAACCGAGACCCTTGTTTTGCGGCACATCTTTCTTGCTTAGTCTCACGCCTGGCCGACTCCCGAGAGAGTCTTATGAATAATAATTATTAAAGTCTCTCCCGCGTACGGGCCACACGCCGATACCACTGCACGACTAAGAATTCTGGTTTGCTTTTACTTTTACATCTACATTGTGGTATATATATTTAGGTATGTGTGTGTGAGGACTGGTAGTAAGTTTGAGAATTTGTCTAACGGGGTGGTAAGAAACTTCCCAGCAGATTAGTGTCGATGAACTTGCCAAATGTACTGTACCGGGTTTCAAATAAATTTTTATTGCTAAAAAATTATTTTTCCACCCAAGTGTTTGATAAAAAAGTTTTGATTAAATTCACCGATACTCGGTCACCCTCAATTGATTGAATTATTAAATTGCTTTTTTCTTTTTTGTTTGTTGGGTAATGATTATGGTTTTTGTAGTATAAGATTTACGGAAGTTATTAAGAATATTATAGTGAATTTTTTTTTAACATTTAAAATATTTAAAAAAAAATTTTAAATGAATTTTATATGTGGAAATTTTAAAATTTTAAGAATACAATTTTTTTAAATATTTTCTTTGAAATAATTAATTTATTAAAAGAAATTAAAAATGGTCAGATGTATGCAGATTTTAATATCGTAATTTATATTTGAATTTTTAACTACAATATAATCAAGTTTAATAAAGATTTGTTGATGAAAATATATCAATATGTTACTTGAGTATTTGTATTAAATTTTGGAAACCATCAAACACAAGGACTAAAGAAAATGATAAGCATATAAGTTAATCAATAAACTCAATGTTCAAAGTCAAGACTTCAAATATGATATCATTAGATGAAAGAGTAGTCCATATGAGAATAAATTTAGCATATACACAAGTACATTATACTGTAGGTAAAACGTATGATGTATATGTATAATATCCATTGGCAAACGTGAAGTCCCTTTCCAACATCGGGTGGTTCTAAGCGTTGCCGGTCGCCCCTTTGGCGGTGTAGGCGGCATGTCACAGCCAGCTGACTCCCGCCCCCGGCCCACCTCGCCAGCAAGCCACCCCATGGCTAAAATATCACCCGAACAATGGCTGCTTGCTATATATACACACAATTCCCTTACCCCTTCATCTGCGATCTGCCCCAACTCTTTCTCTTCTCTCGGCTCTCTCTTTCTCAGTTTCTCCTCACAGAGGTAACCTTTCTACCCTCGCTTCGCTAGCCTCAATTTTTCTTGGTCCATTTCAAAGAAACAGAGCCTCAATGGGCCAGCAAATATCCTTGGAAAAGTTAAATAAGTGGTTAAATTAAAGTCTATGCACAGCTAAAACTTGAATTTGCTATCAAGATGAAAATAATATAAAAAGGATATTGAGAGCATGAGGCATTATTTCTTACAAAGAATTATTTAACCGAGTCCGTAGCCTTAATCGGCGGATCTAATGGCATCGGCATTAATCAATTCTCCGTGACGTTACACTTCTTTTTATGTCAACTCCAACACGATGACCGACACTTTTCATCATCCTTTTAATGCACTTTCGTATTAATACAAGCTTATTCTATAAAAGAGAGTACTACGACCTACGGCCATACAATAACCCTGTAGTAACGGTTTCGAGTAAGCCTAAGGATAAAGAAATTCGCAGTGTCATTTTTATCGCGTTTCATTATTTTTAAAAAGAAGAAATAATAATATAAGTAGAAATTTCCTTTTACGAAATTCAATTATCAACGGATCGTTTACTATACCTTACTATCTATCACAAATTTAACCAATTTTTCTCGAAAAATGAACACAAATTTTATTGTTTATTAAATAATTTTAATTATATTAAAAAAAATTCTCGAACCGAATAAATAAATTTGATCTATACTCAGAAGGAAAAATTATCAAATAAAATAAAAATTATAAATTATTTAATTTAAGAATTTTTCAAAATGATTTTCCTGGTTTAAAATTTTATTTCCTCAATCAATTTAATTTTTTCATCACTGTAACTCCTTAACAGGAAGATAATTACGAGGCAGATATTACCAGCGTATCTATCGTAATAAACTTAACTCGCTGGGGGTATTAATCTTTGTTTTGATTACAACGAAAATTGCACAGGGCTACACGTCCGTCGAACAACGGTGTACTAAATAACTTTTCGTAAATAGGGAACGGGTGTGCGTCGGCATAACGATGATTACTGTCGCTCGGTAGAGAACATTTAGTCTGCTCTGTACTCTCTGCACTCGGCGAGACTGTACCAGGCTCGTAATTATCGGAGAGCTTCCATTAGTTAACAGCAGTCGATATTCCTCCCGGTATATCTATCTAAGCTCTATATATTTCCATCTATTCACCTCTATCCTCTTCTCTCTTTCTCTCATTCGCTCTATCCTCTATCCCCTTCACTCTTTCATCATAACCTCATTACACTGTCGCAATGATAATAAACTCATCTACCAGAATAATAACATCCATAATTTTAATATAGAATCAAGTTTATGCGAGAGCTTGCATCTAAAATATTTTTTTTTATAAAAAAAAAAAAAATCCACGTACTTGTGATCGAACTGACAAACACCGCGAGTCATGGATTTAATCTACGGCCAGCACTCTGTTTTTATAAATATTTATTTATTGTATTTTGTCTATAATTCCGGTCTGCAATTTATATAATTGTTTTGCATGAAACCGATACTAAATTTTTGCACTTGTCCTCGTGAACCAGGAGCGCAATAAATGGAAAAATCTGATGGACTATTTAAAACAACCGACTAAAAAAATAAAAAATAAAAAAACTAAACGTGACTTTCCATCCTCCACCTCCAAATTTAAAGTTAGTTTCATTTTTAATTCACATTCTCATTTTATTTATTCAAACCTGCCACGGAAATTAAATTTACGCTCACAAAAACGGCGATTTGTTTCCAGCGAATTGGTAGCACAGAATCAAATAAAAAAAAAAAAAAAATTAAACAAGCATCGATGCAGTGGCAGTAGGTATCAGGTCACTGTCATTTAACGCTTAGCAATAATTAAGGGCAACACGTGCATAACCGGCACATGCCGCGTGATGAATGTGCCCCGGGAAAATTATGATTGGTGGACAACGGGAAAGGCTCGCCGGAACAGAAGGGAAGGCCAAGGGTGTATGTGAAGGGTTGTCGGCAGATACCGTTCTCGTGAAAGACCAAAGAGTTTACACACAAGTACAAGTGCAACTACTATAAACATAACACCTAACAGAATGAACACACTAAGTGAGATAAACAGAGTTTGAGATGTTGGAGCCCGTGTCACGCAGGCTGCGCTACTATTACCCAACTAATTTCGCTAGTCCACCGT
Source organism: Cotesia glomerata (assembly GCF_020080835.1). Lineage (NCBI taxonomy): Eukaryota > Metazoa > Arthropoda > Insecta > Hymenoptera > Braconidae > Cotesia > Cotesia glomerata. The sequence continues at coordinate 32,670,708 of NC_058158.1, forward strand.
GACGTAATAGAGCAATCGTATTCTCCTACTCTCACCCTCTTTCTCGACATTTATCTGGTTCTCTGGTTCTCTTTGCTCAAGTCCCAAGCAAGTTATTTTATTGTCCACAGCTGTCGCAGTAGCAAGAGCAGTAGCAGCAGTCGATTGTCACCGGCTACTACCTCCTGGGCTGCCTCCGGGGTCAGACTCATCTCGTCCTAGTCGTAGCTGTGCTCCATTTCCCTCATACCTGCACTAACGGCGCCAGCAACCCTCGAATAGACGGGAATAGAAGGGAACCACGTCTCTTTACACTTCTCATCTGGCGTCAGCTTGTACCGGAGTCTCTTAAACTCCATCGCAACCTACGGTATTATATGTACCAACTGCTGACGCTGTTATTAAGTGTCGAGGGTATACTACTTCTTACACCGCTTTATATACTCAACCCGAGTATAAGGGTATTAACGCCTCGTGATAGATGTATCATCGCTGAATCACTTAATAAATAACTTTACTTTTCTGTTTTTAAGAAAATAGCGAAGTTTTTACTCTCTAAAATTTTCTGATGAGGTCATATTTGCTCATATATAATTTTTTAATGAAAGAGTATTAAAAATTTCTGAGAGAGGGCGCATAATCCACTGAATTCTCTTTTTATAAGTGAGTCAAAGTTGTTTTGTTTTAAAGAAAATAAAATGTTCAAAAATTAAATTTCAGAAAAATTTATAATAAATTGACGTAAAAAATTTCTAAGTAAGTTCAAATAGCTTTAATTAAATTCAATAAATTAAAAAAAAAAAGAATAACACCATAAAATTAAGTTTTTTAAAAACTTTTTTTATCAATTCACCGAAATGGTCACATATGACCGGATGAAGCCATATATCAAAATTTTGTCACGGGTATTTTGCAAATGGATATTTTCCACCGAATTTATCGTGTTAAATTTTTTGGATTAAGTTTTTACTTGAGCCCTGAAAATGATTGAGCTGTCATCCCCACCGGGGCTGTAGGGTATGCCGGAAGTAAACTGCCAGTAAAAAGGCAAGGACTAACTGCGTTATTTAGATTCGCCGGGAAGTGGCTCTTCTGGTTTAGATAACGGTCGTTTAGATTGACCGCTCAGACGCTGGATGGCCCTAAAGCGTCGCGTTTACCATCTTCACGAGATCCTCAACAAATCTCTCCCTTAACATTTCTTATCCTCGGACAGCTCCGCTCTCACGTTCACATGCGCATTCGTATTCGCGAATCCGTATATTTAAAACATTTGTTTCCTTTTTATTTTTTATTCCCCACGACTTAATATTTTTCGTGATTTTTTCGCGCAAGGAGCGATAAAAAATCGGAATTTTTATTCCTAAAATAGAATATGCCGTGGTTTATGGGTTTAACTCGGGGAAGGATGTGGAGTGAGATGTGGAAGAGGAGAATGCCTGAGAGGTGAGTCGAGCAGAGGGTCCAGAGATCTTTTATATTTGTAGAACCACTTTCTGCCGAGGAATAGTCTTTTACCTCTTTTACCTTTCCTTTCCTCATACCCTCACATATATGCTTTATTTATATATGTATATATACCAGGTCTACGTAGTGGTCGTGGTGTACGGAATTTGAATCGGCTCGTAATAAAATCTCAGCTTTATGCGACAACTCAGTCGGGCATGCAGATATAGAGGTAGAGGTAAACGTACCTGTTTGGTTGTGAGTTTTTAAAATACAGATATATATATGTGTTTGCACAATATGCAACGGAATAAGGGTGGGTGGATTTGATAAATATATAAATGTGTGTAGGAATAAAAATAACCAGAAGAGTGTGCTCGGCATTATATAGCAACCGCGATGTAAATAATGCTGCAAAATCGCAACCAGATTTTTTATTTTTTGTTCCTTCTATTCTATATCTACTCCCTCCTTCCTCAACTTGAACTCTTTTACTGTGAACCATCTACTACACTTCACACTATATATTCGTGGTTTTTATTCTCCGCGTATCTCTGGCGAAGCTCTCAAAATGCGTGGAATATGAAAAACGCTGAGGACTGAGGACGACAGACCGAAAATAATAACGAGTATTCAAATAAAGTTTTACTTTTTGCAATTTAAATCACCATAATTATTATTTGAAGAACTGAAAAAAAAAGAAACAAAAAAAAAGAGAAAAAAAAGTTGAAGCGTTTTAAAAGTCGCTATTTGCATTAAAGTCAGTGACATGAAACGAGAGAATAGAGAGTGATTGGAAAACAATAAATGGAGGTTTAATTTCTAATCAAGGGGGCCTAATCTCTGGTGGCGGACTGCCAGCGATCAGAACCGACGGAATAATTGCCCGAGTGGGTGAATCCGAAACGTTGATAGCGAAGTCGAAGTAAATCGGATTACTTGATATCATCCCCGTAATGTATGTATGCGGATGCGTGTACAAGGGATTTTTGGTGCGAATGTGTGTTGGCCCTATGAATGCAATGGGGGCTGGGAGCTTTGAGCGGGTGGCCGAAAGAGCAAGGACGCTCCCGGGAAAATAAGGGCGCACACCTCGACCAGATAAAGGGTGCAGTACGCATAAGCGTGAGCTTGAGCATGAGGGACGCTAAGGGAGACATGTTTTTCTAGACAATTTGTTCGGCAACATTAATCACCGACGGCCCACTGAGTCCCGGGGGGTGTCGGCCCGGATGAAAGCCGGGGACGCCGCTGAATGTCTCTACAACCAGACTATTTTTATTTTTATTTTGCTTTGTTTTTTATACTCATCTGAGCTTGAGTTTGTCAATTTTTTGCATCTACTGGATATGATAAAAAGTTGAACCAAATATGCACTCACTTAATAATAAATTATAGTTTTAAAAATTCACAAACAAATGAAAAAATTCATTTTAATTAAAAAAAAAGCTTAAGGTGTTTAATATTAATAATCGTGTAAATATTTTGTTGGTCAAAATTTTAAAAATTATATTTATTACAAAGTTATCTCAAAAAGCATGGCACAGAATAAAATTTTTTATTGACCACTATTCTTATTTTAAATATATTGAAAATTTTTTTTCTTCTTTTTAGTTTAATCTTTTTTCAAAGCGTGTTTTAACGTTTTTTAAACTATAATTGTATTTAAAAATTTTCATTCTAATTAAAGACCAAAAGCATTCGATTGTAATATTTTACTCAATTAAAAAAAAATCAATAGTTACTATCACTCTACTGTACTGGGTTAATAGATGGATAGCAAATTGTACAACAAAATTACTGAAATTATTTCATACTTATATTTATATTGAGAATTATTAAACAGCCTCGTAAATCGGCTGATAACGCACCTGAGCACGAGAACGTGGAATTAATACACATTTAAAGCGTAAATAGTAATATAGAGAACAGAGCGTCGTATGTAACACGCTAGATCTGTGGTGGGTATGACACGTGCACGTTATACTCGTATACATTCGGTTAGAAACAACGAGAACGAGAACACGAACGAACCTACCAACAATGTTGTGTATATACCCGCGTCCCTAGAAACTGCTATAAGGTAACACAATACCCTGGCGATGATTATCTGGAAAACTAATTTCGCGAGAGCGCGTGTGTTGCCTCCGGCTCCCGCGGGTTTCAGCTGGCTGACGTCGAGGAACGAAAACTAGAACGAGAACAAGAACGAGGGAACTGAACGCATTGTTGCTGCAGTACCAGTAGAAAGTGAGTCCTGAACCGCTGCATGAATGGAGAAATAACAACAGCATCAGCAGGGGAGAAGATGAGGCTGAAGCTGAAGCTGGGAAAGATGATTAGTCGTGCATCAGTTATATCTTTCCTCCTCTCTTTCGCATCTTCAATGCCGAGCTCCCGGAAGGGCATCGAGTTTTCATGAGCAATTTATCACGCCGTACATTTCATGATTTGAATCTCCTAACCAACATTCCCCTATTTTTAGGCAATCCTACTATCAATACACAAAGTTCCTTTTGTTTTGATAAAAAAGTAATTAATTTCATGGCTCAACAATGATAATATTGTGATAAAATGAATTACAGCAGTCAATTGTTGTATTTCCCTAAAAAAAAATACAACCAAAGAAACAAAGATGACTAGCAAAATTTGTAGCGGAAAATCCAGGATTCACGTCCATGCACGCACACGTTCCCTCACTACTCACAACTCACTAGCGGGGAATAGAAAGTGCTCAACTATGGCGGGGCTATTTGTAATTTTCATTATCTCGGCATAAAGGGGCACATTTAGCCGCCACAGCACGTAGGGAGTTAATGGGGGACGAGGCCACAGGGTTGTAAAGAGAGCTCCTCTGGCATACATACATACATACTAAATACAGAGTACAGGGTGTAGCAATATCAGGTGGGTGATTCCATAGGGAGCGGACCGAGACCAAATACGAGACCGAAGATTGGACTGAATGTAAGCCGTCGATCCCTCGGCTTTTGTTTGTTGATTCCTACCGCACAGTCAACAGACTCCTATTCTATCCACTTTCCTACCGACAACTGTTTCCCGAAATCTGACGAAATTGGGCAATGAGCTTGGACTGGCCAGCCATCCGCTAACTGCTTTTATTGGCTACTTAACCCTCGTTTCTATGCACCACATATTGTCACTACATAACCTGCTAATAAAGTACATACGCTCCGCAAATTAACTCAACTCAAGTTATGCATTAAGCCATTTCGATTCCTTTATTACTTTCTGTTCTTTTTCATTATTTTTTTGATACACATTTCTTTAATTCCAAATGATCTGGGGCGATTTGTCACGGGACAGAATTATGTGTCTTAATGCTTGAAAATAAAGTAAAAAATAGATGATAGCCTGGAGATATAACACCTTGATGGACAATTAAATAAACGTTAGCGTTGGACTTTTTCCATTATTTCATCAGGTTGTAATTTCTTCAGCTGTAAAGTAATTTTCGAGCTGTCGTAACGCGAAAGCATCGCTCGGGCATTATTACACACGAGATTAGTAAATAGAGGATAAAGGACACCACCACTATCCTGATCTAGATATTAAGTTGTGTACATGAGTAACAGCAACACACAATACAAACAAAAATAGACATCATCAGAGTGTAACGCGAAAAGGGTTGCGTCCCCTTCTCTTTTATCTGGGGAGGAGGGGTAATACCCATTCGAGTGTAATCGGGCTCGCAAAACTCCATCACACTTTGCTAATAGAGCCCGCGAGGGAACGACGGATGGATGGGCCTCGGTGGCTTTATGAGCGGTACTATACTGCTTCACCAGAGAGTTTCGATTCCACTCTTTGCTCCGTACCGCGTGTTTATCCTTTCTCATCAGGCTTCCTCTGGTTTCTCACCCCCGGACCAGAAGTTCGGCAAACTAACTGCTGCAAAAGTGTATCTCAATCCCGGGTCGAAAAATTTAAACTGATTTTAAGCTAAATGATCTGCATTTGAACTTATTGATCTGTATTTGAACTTTTAAAAACATTTTCATCTGTATTTGATCTACTATTGAAATTATTTTTGATCTCTTTTAAGTCTAAATAACTTTTTAGTAAAATAATTGAGCAACTATGAATATTTTATGCTGTTTCTAATCTAATGAGACTACAAAGTTTTAAAAGTTTGATCGGTTTTTAGTCTAGTTAATTTATAGATGGACTTTATGTATTGTTTTCAAATTCAATATGAAATCTTATACTGTTTTTGTTCTACAATTTTCACTCTAAATGTTCGAAGGCCAAAAGTCGACTAAGATAGTGACATAATTTTTTAGACTCAAAAGTATCTCATTAAAAATTATAAGTCGCATTTATTTGAAAAAATAAGTTAATTTAAAATATATTCATGCGCTCTCTTGTTTTATGAACTGAACGTCGATTATATAACCTTACATCTGTCATATTTATTTGTCATAGCTTAGCATTTCATGGATTATAAAAGTTTTGTAACTGCGAATATTAGTTGCAGTGATAACTAATAAATTTGTATTAACATACGTATATGAAATAGTTCTCATCGTTTGATTATGGATCTAAATCTAGAGTTTTCTAATTATCGATATTAAACACAATGTGAATACATCGACAAGATTAAAATGTTGACAAGATGACAAGATTAATATTAAATTTTATACTTTCACACATCATTTAATGAGCGGTATTCACTATTTGTTAGTCCTAAGAATACCGTTTGGTATCCATTGCATTACGAAATAGGGAATAGTCACTATTTCAATTTCAGAGAATGAAAAGCTGTGCCCTGCAGAGGATCTTCGAGGACATGAATAAAATAATAATAAATAAATATATTATTATTATTATTATTTTTATTATTATTATTATCTAATTCGTAAAAGGTCTGTTTTTTATCTACAGGCGATCAAAAACCGACTAAAAATTATGAAACGTTTTGGTCTGTTTTTGACCTTGATGCGATCAAAATCAGTTAAATGATTGTGACAAAAAAAGTCTGATTTTAGTCTTGAAACAATAGAAAACAATTTTATTATAACATAAAAAATGATCTGAAATTGGGAATAGTACGGGCAAAAACAGATTAAATTCTTATATAAAATAGATACACATAATAAAATTAAATTGAATGAAAAATATTAAAAATTTTCATTAATCATAAAACAGACTAAATTTTTTGACCTGGGATGGCGATTCCACTGAAAGTTAAGACGAACAAACCTGAAGAGGGATTACCAATCGGTAGATTGGTCGCGCTATTTCACCTCCAGGTTATTCGTCTTATTGTAAGCTATAACCAGTACACGTAACACACCCACACTCGGATATATATATATGTCTCGGCGACTCTAATTACCTTAGTAGCTGCATAAAATCTCTATAAACTGACGGGAATTTATCTGTTCAGGTTTCGATCTACCACTGTTTTTATCAGCCTCGAAGGAAATGGAGAACACTGAGTCAAGAATGAAGAGTGAAGAGCCAGAGGAAGAGATAATGAGATGGATTGAGATTGTTAGGTGAAGATGAGCGCTGGGCAGCTAACGAGGATGGAATTATATGCTAGAGGGACCGCAGGTGGTGAACTGATCGAGATTATCGGTGAAGAACCCGACCGGAAACCGGTAGCCTGGGCACGAAGGTCTTTCATCATTCCAGCGCCGAGGGTCAACCATTTTCATTTACGCTACTCTTTAATTCGGTTTGCTGTTTATGCTACGCTAGTTTTATTTGATTTTTTTGGTCAATTCTCTAGCTTAATTACAAACTAAATCATTCCATTTGACATTTGAATTATCTAAAATGACAAAGCATCGAAAAATCAAGTCCTAAACATCCTAAAAACTAAAAACTCTTCTTCTTGATATTTCAAACTCGTAAACTTAATTCATAAGTGTTATTTGTAAACAACTTCACCAGAGTATATAATAATAATACTAGAGCGTAGTTACTGTAAGGGGTTGTTATAACCTCAGAGTAAATAGACGAGTTCGCCGAGGCGTGGACGGCTTAGTAGTCGCGATGGCACACCTGTGGAGCAAATTTACGAAATGTTTACGAGCGTCTGAAGGAGGCGTGCTCTTGTTCTCTTTTGCTCGCACTCATCCTCATCCTAGCCCTCCTTCACTTTTTCTCGTTCACCCTTCAGGCTTCAGGGCTGAGCAAAATGACGCGTCATTTGGTATTATTACATCCTCACTATCATCGTCCTCCTCACGGATTCAACTTGCTACTATCTTACTAACCTAGCTCTTCTAGTATCCTGCTCTCCTAGGCACTGCAATAGAATAGAACTGGACTGTAACATAACCAACACACTGCCTAGTAGTGTATCTTCTCTACAACAACTACCCTTCTTCATTGAACTAAGTTACTCTATCCTTATTCGCTATTCACACTTCTGGTGAAACTACTGCTGCTACTACTACTGGTAGATCCTCAGAGCGTCTATACTCCGGCAAGCTACCTCCTCTACAGCTACTGGGTTCCATCGTAGACCCTATTTTCACCTCCCCTGAGTTATTAATGTGCCCAATTACATCTTAAAAGCCGTGCTCCATTAATTTTCACAGCTGCTGCCGCTTAATTGGGAACCTAGGCCTGGTAATAAACCCATTCTCATACAACCAACACACTCCTGACATCACTACTCAAGATGTATTTCTTCCACTTAAAATATATTCATTCTTATTCTTCTTCTTCTTCTTCTCTTTCATCATCTAGTTCTTCATCTTCACTAAGTAATTATCCCAACAAAAAGACCAATAAAAACAAGACTAAAAGATTCTCTTTACTCTATACAAAGTACCAAGTATGAAGAAAAAAAATACTTGTGCAAAAACAAGTTCAATAACAACGATTTTTACAACATTGCACAGCGCGCACTCTCTCCTTAAAGCCCGACACTCATTTTCTGCAGCAGTAACTTCTGAGGATGGTAATATTACTCGAGTGCAATGGATACTCAAGCGAGATCCTGCCACCCAAGTGGAGCTTGTTAGTGCAGCTATTCTACCACCCAGAAACTGGAGACGTTGTGGATATGCCTCGGCTTCATTATCGAAAATAAAAGCTTGAGCGCGTGGCCGGGCTTTAAAACCAAAGAACATAATATAATAGTCCTTGCCACCGAGTATTACTTTATAACGTACAACTATAAATCGCCTGGCGCTACCGTCGCACAATGGCTTCTCATTGAATTACCGTTAAAACGAGTACAGGCTTATTGGAATGCGATACCCCTTCGTTCATTTTGTTTTGGCTGATCCTCCGTTTTTTGTTATTACGCCGACATGCGTAGGTGAGTTGAGTTATCTGAGATACCGGGAGCACACAACTGATTGGCTTTGCTGTGCTTTGCTCTATATATGTATACTGGTTTTATATACGAGCCTTGATGCGGGCCGACTTATATAATTTAACAACAGATGCCTTCGATTTTTTTGCAAACCATGTCAAAGTTTGTAATTATGATTATGCTGAAAGTAATTCAAAAACTGTCGTCAAGGATCGTCAATTTTACGTTGTTCATTTTTTAAAACTGAAAGGAACCAATCACTCGGTTTCCAGTCACGTGTCATTACCTAGCACTAGGAGGAAAATGAAAGTAATACCAGTGTATACATTTTAGTGTAAGGACGCGAGTGCTTGAAGTAGAAAGCAAAAGCAAGGGAAAAGGGGGAAGGGGGTGAAAGTAAAGAGCATGTATGATGGCGATTCGAGAAATATCGAGAAGGAGATGGGGTGCGAGGGCAATGACCCGTGAACCACCGGTAAGACGTAATGACGCGGCTCTCCTTTCAAAGATTGCATCGCAGGAAAAGCGCCTGGCCGAGCCGGAGGTCCTCGCCCTCGTCGCCACCCACAGTACCACCCTCGTCTTTTCTGAACCCCGCTCGAAATCGATACGATAGTTCCTGAAATCCGGGTTGGGATTTAGCTGGTAAAATACTGCCAAAATAATCCTACGTATTTTTACTTATCGAGCTTTTTTCATTCTCTCTACTTTTAATACCATGCAATGCATTATTTGTTTATTTTAAATTATCGTTGTACTTGGGCATTAGCATTAAATTGTAAAGCATCCTTTAGAGGAGCTTCAAGATTTCAGCTTTTGTAATAACGAATGAGCTTTGCTGGAATGATATTTATTTATTAGTTTGCATAATGAGCTTGTTGTTGATGGAATTAAGCGAGATTTGGTTCACCAGAAATGAAAAACAATGATAAGATATATAAGGGGAAAATATAAGAAACAAATACGACTGAGATGAAAGTTGGTTGAGAAAATGAAAGGGAGAATAAGCGCGACAACGTTGAAAGAAAGAAACTTTTAAAATGGTTTTGATTTTATTCCAGGGGATTTTTATTCGTGATCGCCTCTGGAGTTCTCGGGTGTATTTAAAGTTATAAGAACCAATTTAAAAATCGGATTGCGAGTACCGCGTACTGCTAACAAAAAGAAAAAGTATTTATTGTTACCCCTCATTGCATTCGGTTCTTTTTCTTATCTCGCTAAATTTTCCGAGCGACTTTTAGTCCCGTTGACAGAAGAGTACCGAGAAGAGACCGAAGAGTACTATAAAAAAACAGTTGAATCTCCGAATCTTAGCAAAGAAAGCAATTATAGGACGATTGGGGTAGCAAAAAACCAGATACCGAGCAGCTGATAAAAGTTGATCTTTCTTCAATAAAGAAAAGACGTTTATTTCCTCTACTCGTTTTATTTATCTCTCATTCTCAGATTCTCTGGATCACCAATTTCATCCGGAAAATGCCCGAGGAAAAATTATTGGATATATTCACGGACAAAAATAAACTAAAAAATCAAGAGATTTTTTTGTTTTTTTGGTGACTATTCTTTTGGGCAATAATTTTATTGCAGAAACGGTTTCACTCTGATTGATGGACGTCCAAGCGTGCACGTCGACACGGTTTATCCGTCACTGTATTCACGTTCTCTTTGCAAATACTGGCAATATAGTGATACCGAATGCTAGTGCTAGCTACGTAATACCAAGTTATTGGGGCACAGCTTGGATTAGCTTTTGTATGAGCAATGTTGAATGATCGGCAAAGTAAACACACACTATTTATGAATAAATGTGCGTAATGCATAAAAATAAAGTCAAATGAATAACAGTTACCCTGGAGGATTCCAAATCTAGAGAATTTTATTCACGCTTCAGCACCCTTTAGCAATATCTGAACGGACGGACGTGTGTCTGCACGTGTCAAGACCTTTTCACTTGGAAGACGCGATCAAATATTTAAGTATATTTTATGTACCGAGGGTTTAGCCGAAATTTAGCTCATGATAAATAAATTTAATTTTAATTTTATAAGAATTTTTAATGAAAAATAGGAATTTTCGCTTAAAATTTTGCACAATTCTATTTAAATGTTTCTTTGAGAATTCCGGTCTCTATTTCGCCGGCAGTTCGTCGGCGAAAAGTGGACCAAAAGGGATGCAGAGGGTATAACAGCAGGAGTAGCAGAGAGAACGAGTCTCGAAAGAGAGGTGGATGAGGATGAGGATCGAGGGTAGAAAGGAGCGTGTTTGCAGATCCTCTATCGGACGGTTTCACCCCCGTGCCATTCCCAAGCCAGTCTAGTCCTCTCCCCGAAAACCGGGATGGCTCGGGGTAGCGGCAGGCGGCGCACGGCAGATAAGAGAATTGCACTGTCAAGCCGGAATGATATATTTGACCAACATTTCCATATAACCCCGACAGAGGCGCCCGAGCACATCACGGGAGAATTTTCAGCTATCTTACTCGCCCTTATTCCTTGAGCTTTCTTCCCTTTCGCTTCGCATTCTTTTCTCAATTTTATTTTTTTTATTATTTTATTTTTATTTATTTCTGGCATTTCATTTTTTCCTGAGCTTAAATTTTCCATTTTAGATGGAATTTTTTTACAGATTCCCTCTATTTATTTATTTATTTTTATTTCATTTCCTTGACTCAGACACTGTATTCCCGGCGACGAAATTACACTTTGGGTCACCGGATTTATCGACAGGTGTATGCTCTGACATTTTTATTATAGAAATTCACATTTTTTCAAGTCATGAAAGATGCAAAAAATAAATAAGATGAAATAACAATAAAGATATTTACGCGACCATACGTTTCAGTTTTATCTTAGACGCTGTGCAGAACTGGTGTAGTCTGAGTTAGTAGTCTACGGAGGCACTCAATGTAGGCGAGAAATAATAAAGTGCAGAGACGGTGAGTAGAGTATGAAAGAAACAAGTAAAGCTGAATGTTGAGATTTATACAAACATTGTTTCGCGGGAATATTTGAAAAGCACGCGACTTTGTCCTCTGTCTGTATTCTTCTGGTGGTAAGCTGGCATTGTTGCCATTGTTTGAAAAACATAAGATAGAGTCCGTGAAAATAGCGCCTGAGAAATATAAATAACCTCTGACATCTTGATAATTAAATATACACCGAGGGATTTAAGATTTTCCTTTGGAGGCTTTACTCAGCTTTATAATTTCCAGTGCGATACCTAATCTAATGTTCAGGAAACTAATGTAGTGTCATTTATTAACTATAATGTCCAAAATTTCGATTATGCAAATTAAATGGTAGTTAAATCGAGCCAAGATCGACACTAATGTAACAATGAATTGTTAATAGTAGAGGGAACAGTAATTGAAGATTGAGTGAGTGAATAGAAGATAAAGTGGGAACAGAATGCAAAACAATGACAGGAAAGTCTTCTCACCGGTGGGCTTTTTAAAACGACCAGGGAACCGAGAGCAGAGAATGAGAGTTGAGGTCCATTCGTACTGTTACATTACTACACTGAATCCAACGAAACGTACGGCTATGATATTATCTCTTGTATATAGCGTGCCATGGACCGCCCGTCGTGCGCTGCGTGTGTTAATTTGAATCGAGAGAGATTACGCGGCGACTCCCTGTCGCGAAGAGCCATTTTGTATCAAAATGTCGATAAAAGAACTCTCCAATTCGAGCTCTCTTGCCATTTCTCGTCACCTTTTTTTACAATATTATTATTATTATCATTTATTCATTCACCTTTTTTCATCATAACCGTCAAGTTTTTAAAACTCGGTGGTTTACATCCTAGCCGGAATTTGTTTATATTTACATTTGAGAAGCCAGAGGATGATTTATCAAACGATTTCCATTTTCGCAAGATGGAGCTGAAAAATCGCCAGTAGTACTGTACTTTCAGATGAAATGATTTACCGCTGTCCGTGCGTGCGCGAAAGATCTCTCGTATCTTCCACTCTCTGCATACATATGAAAAGAAAAATCGTGATGCATCGAACCCAGTGTAGTTTTGCCTTCTTACCGCACAGCTCTTGTCCGCACCCCATAAATATCTTTGAATCATCGTCGATCCGCGTATTCAACTCGCGCCACTAGCGAAATCATAAAACACATTTGCAAATATATATGCATAGAATGGATTGGTGAATTTCGTACGTGAGTATGTTTAGTAAATCTGACGGATACTCTGAAGCAATTGGTTGCAGCTAATTCATCACACCAAAAGATTACGATACAATTAAAATAGCGGATAGAAACGTGCATGCATACAAAGCAGAGAAGAGGTATTAATATCAATGATGATAAATATCTTCGATAGGTGAGGAGTGAGGACGGTTTGTTGACGGCGGCGATACACCAGTCGGAAGAGCTGACAATCCGTTTTCGTAATTTCTCATATAATAATTTTCGTCTATATTATATATAGCTGTATATAGCCGGCGGTTGAACCACTGGGTTAGTGTCAAGTTTAATGCCCGATAGTTTATCTATTATCTAGTAGGCATTATCTATCATCTACCGCTGTTATTTGTTGATTCATTTGAAAGTGAGGTTGGCATCAGCATCGAAATCAGGATTGTATTATCTAGCGCGAGGCGACCGCGAAAACGTCAGTCATAATAGCACGGACAATCAAATGCTCGCGAAAGCGTAACGTGGTATTTGTCTCTGCGGAAGACGAAACGAGGTTCGGTGCACAATCCGTGGATTTAAACTGCCTGGCCTGCTGCTGGGTTACAGTTCTGTTGGTCCAGATATATACCGCACGCCAGCCATATGAGGAATGAGGATGGATGTGAGTTCAGCGAGAAATGCGGGGTAGATATTGGACATTGGACGGCAATTGTTTGATACACGGCCGATTAAACGATCATTGTTGCATTGCGCGATATATTGGTTCTCATATATTTCTGTGGATTCAAGTTGCGAGAGCGAGAGAGAAAGAATAGTGGTTGACCATGGAATATTGTTTCCACGCATCGTCGCAGCGCTGTCGAACCGGCGTTTCCGTACGTGCTGGTGATCGTTTCCGCAACATGTCATCGGTTATTTTGTCAAGTCATTTATTGTTGAGATACACGTGTGATATGTGTGTATCGTCATTTTTGGATACATTTTATTGCAAAAGGACACAGAACTTGAAGATGTTTAATGTTTTTATGCATACGCTGATAAAAGATTAATTTGATTCAAGGAAAAAATTTTTGAAGAAAAAAAAAACTTGAGGGTTTTGTGGTCTGGATATATTGAGATGAAAAATTCTTGAGCCGAGTAAAATTTACTCAAGCCGAGGAACAATTCCTTGAGTCAAGACAATCTTTAAATGATTTATCTTATTTTGCCCATTACCACGGAGTATAATAAAAAAATTAATTTAATTTGAGGAAATATTTACTCGGAAGCATCGAAAAAGTTTCTCCGGTGGTTATTATTTTTTTAGGGACTATTAAGGTAATAGTGAGTAAACTATGATGTAGAGTCTCTTGAGACAGCGCAGAAACAGAGGGATAAAGTTATAAGGCGAAAATAGCGGATCGATTTGCTCTGCAGGATGTAATAGAAAAACCCGTGTTTTGAGAGCGAGTGGTCAGTAAGAAAGCACCTCTTCCGGTCAGTCTTTTCCGCTTCTCTAAGTCGACATAACAGACAAGTTGAATTTTTTCTTTCCATTCCCTTTTTATTCCCCTCTACTCTCATAAATCCTTCTTTGCAGACCATCAAGTCTCTGCTTTTTCCTCCCTTCCTTTTTCTTTTGTTTTTTTCCTTGGCAGATGGACGCAAGATTTAAATCAAAGAGCTTACCGAAAACTCGCGGATAGGCTTTGTCAGTTTATGTCCAATGATTTTGGGTACTCACCTAAAACAAAAAAAAAAAAAACAAATTCATTAACATCATATTTTATATTTTAATAATTCACTTTATTACTGCAGTGAAAATTTCGTGGTGTAAAAATGTTACTTTTTATTTCATGAGACGCCTCCGGTGGTGTTCGCCAAGAAGCCCCGAGACTTATGTCGTGCACGTTCAACTGTGTTTGCCTGAAAATTTATCGCGCCCTGTACGCGTACTTTAGAAATATTAAAACTGGTTTGCCAGGTAAGTAACCCTTGAGGGCCACCAGCGAGATGAGATCTCAAGCTCAGGATAAAGAACATGTTTGCTTTGGCTATCACTTTCCAACGGTTCATACACAAACGAATTAATTAATTATATTCATAGCGATACATGATGTACGTATTTTGATGTAAATGTAAATGCATAAAAAAGTAAAAAAAACATTTTTAATTCAAAAACAGAAGCTAATTCTAGTGTTGAACATTGATTTAAAGGTTTTACATTCATCAATTTAAAAATAATACAATTAAGTAGTCAGATTAAAATATATTAAAATGCAAATAGAGTTTCTCTGCTACCTCGAATTTATTAATGTAGTCGATAACTTTTAATAGCTCATCAAAATTTGACGTTTTATTAAGTATTCACCAAGTTGAGATATTATTTATAATTCGGTCTATGACTCGAAAATTTTCTCAAGACTTGTGTAGGTTGAATGGTGAGTTTAATTGATCGTTAGTTCGATATATTTGAGTACGTGGAATTGGGATTGTTAAGAATAACTGGAATAAGTTAGTATTGAGACTAAAAATAATGATGATAATAATTACAATAATAGTAATAATTCATTGGAAGTAATCGGACGCGTAACACGCGTTTGAAAGACGTCGATGGGCAAAGACGATATATAACTTGAGAGATGAACGACCTGACGGTTAGCATTATGCGCAACCTCGTTCACTCTTTATCGACGACCAAGATCGTGAGTAACGACGTTCATTCTCGGAATTAAGGGCTCTTTCTTTTTGAGCCTCTCATTCTCATAGATGGATTTCGTAAGAACTAATGTCTTGTGTTGTTATTGCTGTTTATATTTTATAATTTATAATTTAAAATAAATTAATAAATTATAATAAATCTGATGGGGAGGAAAAAAGACGCATGGGCTCGGGCTTGGGGATGAGATTACTCCAATTACGTGAAAATGAAATTAAAAAAGACGGAATGAAAGAAGAGTAAAAAAGTAGCAGACAGTGAAGAGAAAGTGAAGAGTGAGAGAGCCCCCTACTTACGTAATTTTAAATTAAACTGTGACGTTTTCAAATTAACGTTTTTGCGCAGCTCGCGCTCTCTCATCCCTCGATTTGGTGAGCCCTCGCTCGGGATGGCTGGCTGGCATACACCGGGTATGCTTCTCGTTCTCGTTCTCATTCTCGTTCTGGGTATGCCGAGAGTGTAGAGTAGATGTGAGGTAGGAAACTTGCGTTATTACAGCGGGGGTTGCCGGTGGGAGTGCACCCAGTGAGAGCGTGGGAGTGTAAGAGCGAAAACGAGAACCAGAACAGAGTGAGAGAGCTTTTTCGCCGGCGCGTAATTTAGGTACCAGGAAATTGGTTTTCTCGACAATGAAATAGAAGAATGCGATGTGGGAGCACCGAGGAAGTTTAAGGATGGAGATCTGCCGAGACGTAAGAATGGGGGTGAGCTTTTTACTTTTTTTAAGCTCATGTACTTACGCTCACCTATATATATATATATATATATATATATATATATATATATATATATATATATATATATATCTATTATATATATATATATATATATATATATATATATATATATATATATATATATATATATTTTCTATGTACACCGACATTTGTTCGGGTCTTTATTATCATCTTGACAACCCGAGGACGAGTATGAGCCCGAAGAATAGAAAATGCTAATGTCGTCCGAACGAATTTTAAACCAACTCTGACACGCGTTTCGTCAGGACAAAAGTTTCCGGGAAGTAAAAAAATATTTGTCACATTCCCTAATATTAGTATTCACTTTTTCTTTTCGAGCTTTTACAAAAGACTAATTTTGAAACTCTAACGAGTCTAACAGACTAAAAATACAAATCGGATCTGAGTGATATAAGTAAATCATAAGTATGAAAGAATTAAATTCACTTTTTCTTGATATTTACAATTTCAAAAAAATTTTTTTTGTTAATCATAATTCATTAAAAAATTATAATTTTTCAAAAATTTTAATATGTGAATTATAAAATAAATTTATTGAGAAGAAATAAAGAAATTAAAATTTCTCTCTCTATTACTTCTAATTAAAATTAATTACAAAAAAATAACTCTTTTCTCAATAAAATTCTCGCATAATATAATTTCGAAACATATACCCCGCAAGTATAAAATAAAACTCGAAGTATCGTTAGCATCATAGAACCCGCGACCGGATCTGCAATCAAGATAATGACAAAGAAGCATAGAGTAGAGGAAGCCGTCGGTGGTCTCGCATCGTTGGTGTCGTAATTATCCCCGATGACTTATCCTGCTCGGGTGCATCCTCTGGACTCTGAGCTCTAATAAAATACCAAAAACCATCACCATCAAGCATACTCCTCAAGACTGTATAGTTTTAGATGCGTGCGTTGCAAAATACGAAGAACGACCTGAGAGTTTAGTAATTGTTCGTCAGGGTTGAATAAAAGACAAGCCACCGGTCTGTAGATCCACTCGTCCTTCCGTCCTTAAGGCTGTCAAGTGAGCTCGCCGGCTGTCACTCAATCTGACGTGGGAAGACCCACGTGTGTTTTCTCTTTCTTTCCATCCTTTGGCATCAATCCTAAATCCTTTTCCCTTTATTATCATCAAACACTCGTCAGTTGGGGTTAGGGGCATACCAACAATCACCGAAAGCTAGTTTAGCTACGATTCTCCAGAAACTCACCGAGTCATGCAACACATTTAATCGTACATGCATACCACTCGGAAGCAAACTTATAACTCCCCTTGGTTTTACCTTTGCTCGATACAGTGCATACAACATTGGTTGCGTTCATCGCCGTCTGCAATTTCACAGTCATGCAATCATAATCAGGGGGATAATAGTTTTCTTTAATATAAGGTGCAGCACGCACGCGACCCCTCAGTAACTCTCATTGCCCGTTACCATTATCAGCTAGAAGAGATGTAGGCCTCTGTTATATATACACATATATTACGTGTATTTCATTTCATTTCTCTTTATACAAATGTATCCAGTAGATGGTGTACATCCTGGAATGATTGATAGACCGAGCATTCATCCAATGAAGGAGTAGATCCTTTCGTCGAGGTCATCGGTCAAGGTCTATCTTGATGTTTATTATTATTATTGTATGTACATACAATACACGTATATGTAAGATTGGAATCGCTGCGAGCTAATAATTAGGCAATCTCGTACAGCGCACCAAGACAATTAGTCACACAGCAGGGCGCGGTCCAAGAATTTATTTCCGGGTTTATTATTACATTCTATTGTGTATGATCAACATCATACGGGATATGCAATTTTATTTATATTTGCTGGATTAATGAAAAAAAAAAAAAAAAAATGATGAAATTACAAATTTTTAATCTTGAATCAAGCGAACTCATTTATAAATATAGAGAAGTAAAAATAAAAATAGCTGGTATTGTTTTTTTGAAACTAAGTCAAATTTTTGAACATATAAGGTAAGTTTTGTTTGCAGACATTTAAATATTTTCGAGGAGTAATGCTGCACTTGTTTTTAGGCAATTTGCCGTTAAACCGCAGAGGAAGTAAAAAATAATTGGAAGTAATAACAGCGACGGTTGTGGTGATTTTGATGATGATGATGATGATAAAGAGAGAAAGAGGAGCTAAATTGGCGAAGAAGCTAAGTCAAAATATGTCAATGGCTCGACTGTGGTAAACCGCGTGATATAACTCGATGAGTGCCGGTGGCGGGCTAGAAAAGGGGCTACGCTGGTGTTTTACGAGGGCAGACACGTCGTGTTTGAGGTGAGGACGATGGTCATGCGAAGTGACGTGACGACAAGGAACTCTGATTATAAAAGGCCTTACACCCGGAAGTTCTGCTTTCGTATTTATCGTTCGGTAACCTGTAATAATGACCCGGCGCTTTATTGAGTGTAAACTAAATACTCGAGTGTATTATGTATTATGTATTATGTATATTAAGTCTCAACGAGAATTTGATGACCAGACCTCAATTTGCTTGATTAAATTCATTTATATGACTGGATAATATTTTTTTTTTTAAAGCAAGAGAAAATAAGCAGACAAAAAAAGTTAAGTGCGTTATGTTTGAGTGGTTTGAAATGTTAAAAAAAATGAAAGTAAAATGAAATGGATGTGAAGAGAGTGAAATGAATGTGAGATTGGATTTCCATAGAATTAATCTGCCACAGAGAGTTAATAAGAGAATCCATTTTCATTGGCTGGTGTCGGTGGTTTGGCTCCCCTAGTTCATCGGTATATCTCTCGGTTCCTGGGAAGAAGCTTAATGCATCGCACAATAGATCAATTACATATACATTAGTGGGCTGACTTGAGATCCGCAAGTTAGTTGGTCTTCGTTCCAGCCTCCAGCCTTCTCGAGATATCGATATCCAGAGTCTACAGCTAGGCGTCGCTGCGGCTTACTTCTCATTCTATTTCGATCCGGTACAGAGAAAGAGAAAGAGCTCAAATTAAATGTAATGAGAGTAGGACTTGAGTGGGATGAGTTTGAGACAGACATGGAGAGAAGAGAGGATATGAAGGGAAGAGAAGACACTTGAGCTTTCAGAATGAATGGAGCTTATAAATTATTAGCATGCCTGAGAGTCTTGACCTAGCCTCATGTAATAATTATTACTCGGTACCCAGAAGTCAGAAGCACTACTTGAGAAGTCTTTGGACTTAGATTCACACACCCATGCAGGTTGGCTTTTAGAGATATAGGAGTATCAACGTTGCCGGATTACTTGCATTCCAAGAGCTAACGACTTGAGAGTTGTCGTATAGTTGAGTCTTGTACAAAGTTGCTACAACGCTAAATCATCCAAGGCAAATCACCAGCCGTTTAAACCGTCTCGTTATCAAAATACATAAATAAATAAATAAATGTGTGTGGATGTATTGTAGAATAGCCAGCTAAGCGACCGACTTGTTCATTATTTCACCTAATAGTTGAGTTGCAGATAAGTGAATTGTTTTAAGAAGAATAAAAGCAAAAAAAAAGAGTACGTTCGGAAAAAAAATAAAGATTAAGAAAGAAACCGCAACTTGGGCTTTTGTGTGCGATGAAGAATAAGATGGCGGACTTTGAAGGTGAATTTATGCTTGAAAGAAAATTTCAGCGAGTGAAAAGATTTGAGCGGGTGAAAAAGAGGTTTAAAAAATAAAAGTCAAGAGTAAGAAAATAAGATAAGCTCCTCTGGCGCAGGGCAGGATCGCTGCGACGTAGACGTCTCAAGCAGCAGAGTTCAGCCGAGGTAAAAATCAAAATAATAAAATAAAATTAAAAAGCCAGCCCGTGTAGTGGTAGAATGGAGTTAAGTATGAACGGTACGCTGGTGGAGCTAAGAGGGAGCAGGGAGCGAATAAGTGAAGGCATGTGAGTCGGGCTATCGTAAGTTAGGGTGATGGCGAAGGAGAAGGTTAGCCGCGCGGACATAAAGTTCTAGACTTACGACGCGAGATCCTCGATAGCTCCTCGCGGTGGGTATGAAAGCATTAAAAAAGCGCCAAGGCAAAATGCAAGTGCATATACACGCACGTTTATCCCTCGACGGTTCTTCGAGTTCATTTCTTTTTTCTTCTCTCTTCTTTTTTATTTATTTACCTTTTTTATTTATTTTCTTAGGTACCTTTTTACCTTTTTTATTTTTTACTCATTTTTTTTATTCTCATGCACATCGACGGAGATCCCGCAGCGACCAACCTGTCTTTCCAACACTGTCTTCTGCCTGGACTTGTCTGCCCTCTGGATAACCACCGATAATACCTCCATTTCTTTCTTACTTCATTTCTTACTTCTCTGTTATCCAGCCACGTCTGAATAAAGCTACAGAGTTTCAATTTTTTTACCGCAGGGAGGGAAAGTTTGAAAAAATAAACACATGAGTGTTGTCTTTATCTTACTTCATGGAAAAATTTTTATGTATCGCCATGCATGACCTAATATGACTCGGTATGCCCATATTAAGCTTGATTATATATGGTGATTATATATTGGTCATATATGCTCATACATAATTTTTTGAAATAGTAATGTTAAAAACTTCCAGTAGATGGCGCATGATTGCTGAATCCTCTCTTTAGCTAAGAGTTGAGTTTAAGATGTTAATTACTTAAATAAAAATCATTTTTTTGACTCTTTCAAAGAGTTAATCTGATATTGGATTTTATTTTAATCGTCTACTAAATGACTTTTTTTTTATATAACATCATTATTTACGTATACATTGCTAGAAAAAAGAAAAAAATGATATAATTTTTTCATGTGTAGTTTCTGGAATGTCTTTATTATGAATTTAACGTTACAAAAGATAGATGTCGCGTTAAAATGCATACTCTTAAAAAGTAAAGAGCGAAACGAACTACAAGGGAGCGGCTACAATAATTTTTTGTTTAAATTATTTGAAACCTCTTTATAGAAAGAAGACGTGTCCAAGGTAAAAATAATGCAGCTCGAGTGAATTCGATCCGAGTATCGCGGAGAAGAGCGTGTCGAAATTCAGTGTACTGGGACAGGCGTAAAGAGCTCAACTTTAACGTCGAGATATATCGGGTCTCCCTTGGCGATAATGATGAGCCGTGTTTACACAGGAGGGGATCCCGGATGGGTGATGGCTGATGGGGAAGGGGACAGGATGAAGGGGGTGGTGATGTTACACCGCGTTCTGGAGAAGCAGGATTCACTCAAACGGCAAAAAGCCTACGACTTCTTCCTCATGTAAATACGATGTTGGCTCGTGTAAAGTCGACTGACCGTGTATGTGCTGCTGGCTGATGTGTCTCTTTTGTATATACGTATTTTGGATCACATCACTTACACAGGAATAGCGCTGAAGCTTGATTTGAGAATTACTGAGACCGTGTTGTAGTGTTGTAATGCTGGGAGTTCTTGGTCTCTAGAATGAGTGTGTGGTGATGATGATACACCAGCTGAGCGGAGGTGGAGAACTGACCGTTAAATATATCAGCCGCTGTGTGACTTCTCTGGGCAGCCACAAATCACTTGACCCCCCGTTGCCGTATAGTGTGGGTGTACCCCTTGCTCAAAGTACTTCTGGGCCCACGAGCTCGTCATTAAGCCTCACGTTGGGCTTTAAACACTCGCTGGTTAACTCTTTCTAGTTCCTCGATACAATGCTTCACAATGTTTCGCTAAAATGATCGTTAATACAGTTGATCTTTCATCTCGCGAAGATCATCGATTCTTTCATTCAATGGAAGACAATAAAAATAATTGTAAGAGAAATGAATACGGAGATATTAACGAGAAATTTTATAGACAAAGATTGAAGAATCTTTTGTTGAGCTTGAGACACATTGATAGCAAATAAAAGCGAAGCTAAAGAACGATAAGAATAAAAATATATTTAATAAAGAGGGAAATAATGCTTGAAGGAATGTGACCCTTTTATCTGCACCTTCTGCCTTCTGGACAGTCACAAGTCGCACAAGAGAAGATCATTGTGGTTGCTCTCAAATAGAATAACCGAGGATGTTAAACATCTTGTGATCGTGGAGCTTAGGCCTTAAGTGACCGCCAAGACGCCGATGAGAATTTATCAGAGTTTTTTATAATTTTATAATGCCGGCTGGCGTCATATGAGGAAGAAGAATTTTATCAAGAGAATTTCAGTGTCTAGCACACGGCACACGAGCTTCATTCTTGTACCTGAGGAATTTGTCCGAGCAGTAGCCAGCCGGAGTCATTATAATGATTCGAATCAGCCTCTTCTCCTTCTCGACTCCCTTAATCTTTATAATATAATATCTTATATATAATATCTTTTATTCGGTCTGGCCTTTTCTTACATCACAGATCTCTCTCTGACTTCTCTAAGACCAGTCTTGCTCGTTATTAATATCGAATAACGAGATGCTCGGGAACCCGAAGGCATGCGTGCTATGGTATTCTTTATTAACGATGCTTACTGTTCCCCAGGTTCGCGTTCTAACAAAAAGAATTTTTTTAAATATCTTCATGGTTGTATTTATATGTATGTGTGTTTTCGAGACTGGATGATGATGATACCTTTACAAAAGGACACAACAAATCAGTCGGATTAATTCCTAATGATAAATACGTTCATTTGTTAATAAAATCCCATGATAAAATTTTTGATGTGGTCTGATGTGTCCATATATAATTTTTTATACAGCCTGATATAGCTTTATGTGTCTTAATATGCCCATATATACTTTTTTCATTAAATTAGTGTTAAAAACCTCCGACAGAGGGCGCATAGCCACTAATATGGTCATAAATGACCAGGTAAATACATATTAGAAAATTTTTTACGGGAAATTATGCATAAATCTTTAAATTGGGTTGATTTTTAAAAAAATTTAAATGATCAGAATTGATATTTATTGATGTAATGAATACGAAATTTTTCCAGGATTAACATGAAATACAACTGATTTGTTTGTCGCGTAAAAAGACATTACCCAGAGTTTATGATCCAAAGACAATAAATACCATGATTCACGTTAAAAATGCCTCCGGCAAGTCAAGATGATTCACACGTCTGGAGAATCGTCGTCCCACGACCTTGAGTTAGCTTACTCACTTGGTCTTGTCTCACTGTTGTACCGGTGACAAAAAAGCATGAAAAGAAAAAAAAATAATTTTTCACCCACGTAAAACCTCTAAACCCATCACTGAAGAATAAGAAAAGCCTTCGCCTTCTGTCTTGCTTGTAAACATTAAATGTGGACACACGTCACAACCTGGTGGGATTTATTTAATGCTACGCACATTAACAACATCTGTTGCGTTTCTATTTATTTATATTTATTGTTCCTCATTTTTTAAAATATCCTTTTCGTCCAAGCGACGGATACCGCGAATATAATGTAACATAACATAAGAATATAATTACACGCGAGCCTAATGGTTATTGATGAGACGCCTCGTCTCTGCTGGGTATGGATATCAAGGCGAATATAAGGTGAGAACCTAAACCAGAGAGGGTGATTTTAACACAACACAGAACGCCGTGTAAGAGCGATACCTCCCGCTGCATCTGGACGCGGTTTTTATTTTTATTCATTTCTTTAAGAAATTTTTGTATGTATGAATCAATTTTTCGCGGTCTTTTAGGTGGATGAGATTGGATTTCGATGCAACGTAGTGAGATTGCGCTGCAGATCCACTGGTGGATACTGTATTTTGCTGCGAGAAAAATAAGAGTAAGAGGATGATGAAGATGGAGATGATGAAGAGAAAGAAGCAGAAGAAGAATAAGAAGAGAACGCGATTATGCATCTCTTAAAGTGCATCATAACTTAGAGTTATGGCGGTTACACGGCGATTGTGTATAGTTATCCATGAAACTTTATCTCTTCTATGATGAAAATTAATATCCTGACTAGCTATCAATTTTTTTATTTTTACTCATCCTAATTACTTATTTTTAATCATGATTTCCTAAAATTTAGAAAAATTTCCACGGTAAAATTATTAAAAAAAAATAAATTTGAAAACTGTAAACTTCTGTATTTTAATAAACAATAAAACATTATTAAAAATTTTAAACTTTTTTTTTGTATCCTATTCTGTATGCAATCATTTGGAAATATCTTCCGAGTATTAATTAATTTTCTGAATAAAACCAAAAATGATAAAATATCTGGTGAAATCATTATTTAGTACATCGATAAATAAACGGAGAAGATAAAATGAAATGTGATGGAACTAAACATTCTTAATAGTAAGTTTATTACCTATTGGAAAAAAATAATTATGATAATGACGGTAATTACAATCAGATTGTAATATCAGAGTAAAACGTCTAATGGCACCTGCAAAAAATAGCCCGTGAATAGTTCCCTCTTTGCGGTTGTGAAAGCGCTCGTCCATTGACGGTTGCAATGCGGTCGGGCGGTACTTAGTGAGCATAAAAAGGGTCCTCTCTCTCTTTCTCTTGGTCACTAAGAGCTCATTGCCATGTGTAAAACCACACAGTCCCTGTTCACGGAGCATGGTCTACGTAAAAACGCAACGTCGTCGCCGTCGTCTTTAAGAAGAGACAAGAGACAACGAGGACAAGAGACAAGCACAAGTACCCTCGACCGCAGTACAGACTCATAATGACAGCGTTTACATCCTTATGAAAGACCACGTGGAATCTTTGATATCCAGGCCCAAGACACAGGAGACATGACTCGATTACAATTCCTATTATTGCCTCGAATGCTTTTATTTTTCCTCCCCCGGTTTATTTATTGAACAAATGAGTTTTTTCTACTCGCTGTTCGCTATCAATTTCCTTCCCAGTCGGAAATAATCGAGCTAACAAACCACGTCTGGTTTTAAATTCACAGAAAACAAATTTAGGATCTCTATTCGCGTCCAATTTTCCAATCCTACTCAATTACTGAAACCCGTGTATATTACTTTCCTCTTTCTCTATTTAATTCATCCATCCACGACACACGTTCTCACTTTATTCCATTTCGTCTGCGTAGAGAGACGAGCAGAAAACCGAGACTGAAATGTCAAGCCTGGAGGCGACGGTGTCATTATTGTAAACACAAACAAAATTACGTAATCTTATTCTGGGTGACATGAAAGCTTCTAGTGTAGTATTATGTACTGTTAAGTGGAGAGAAAATACATTGGAAATATATTCCCGTACATTGAAAATAAATACATTAGCACTTTAAACTTCATTATTACTTTTGTTTTAACTTTACAATAACTAAAGGTCAATCCACATAAATAAAAAGTAATGCCAATAAGCAATCACAATATCCTTTTTGTTCTTATTCTCTCTGGGTAATTGACATTTTAGAGTAAATCTATAACAAATTTCAAAATGTCAAGAACAAGTGACGCTACAATTAACTTATCAATTAAATTCATTATTAACGTTCATTTAATAATTCACAATTAGGAAAAAAAATTATCGTCTAGACAAGGATTTCTTGGCCTCATAATTTATTCAAATGAACCATTAAATACCTTAGTTTTAATAAAAAAATAGTATATTACACTATTAGGGCAGAAAGTTTGAGATTTTTGCACTGCGCGCCATGATCACGGCGCGCAGTTCAGAGCTCTCAAACTTCTGCCCGTGTAGTGTATACTATTTTTCTTTATAGCCGGTCGAAAGTACGTAAAATATTTCATGTACTGTATCGAAAAAAAATTGATGCCTGCCCCCGACATTTGCGGTACGAGCGAAGCGAGTATAAGTTACATCGGATGATCTACTCACTCTTACGGCAGTTATATCTTTATCTATATCTCCATTTATACATAAATTATTTCATGTAAGTAGAAGAAATAAAGAAATATAACCAAGTTGTAATGTACCATCAATCGTAAATGATCAGCGTAAACAAAACATAGTTAGTAACAAATGACTAATGTCAGTCGCGGTAGCGAAAGCATTTGCTCCCGCTGTTATAGAAGGCGAATGTGTAGCTTAATCAATGCACGAATCTTTAACTTTCTGCCTCGAAATAGGTGCAAAAGATGCGTACTTTCGACCGAGGTATAAAGAAAAAATTATTTTAATACATTTAAATTTTCATAATAAAAGAAGTTTTTTTCTCAGTGCATTTATAAATTCTTTAATATTAAGATAAATTATAAACTAGCAAGAAATTTTTTGAACAAAAAATATAAATGTAAAACTAAGAAATTTCAACCTGACATTTCTGTCCCAGCTCGTCGTATTGCGTTAAATAATATCCACAACTTGACAATTTTAAATTTAAAATCCATATATTTTACAGATGTTGGTACATATTGAATATCAAGTATCCACTATCTGTCAAATAATATTTACGGAAATACTCTTCAGGCATTTTATTTATTATCCTCGAGGAGTAAGTTGAAGGTTATGAGGCTTTAGGAGTACAACTGCACTCCGAGTAGAGGAGACAAGTAGTCTACATAGTACTACTTTCCGAGGAAGTATATAAAGTAGATGTAAATATAAAGTATCCAGTACATACACAAGAAGCATTTTAAACTACCGGTTTATAAGGCACAAAGTTAGATAGAAGTTTACTATCACAAGACACCAAGAAAAGTCGCCCGGAAATACGTGTCTTTATTTTATATTATTATAAGAATGAGAATATAATGCCGGTGAGATCTACAAGCTATTTTTCCTTGTTCGGGTTTATTTTTTTATTTATTTTTTTGGAAAAAGAAGATACTCGCGGGAGCATTGCATGGTCAGACGCGGATTAAACCTTTTATTCTCGTTGTATATTTCCGTCATAAAGACTCATAAAGAGAAAAGAGAATAGAAGCCTTAAAGCGTCGTCTTTGCGCAATAAAAATGATCTTTAGTGTCAGAGGAGCAAAAGTATAATGTTTTACTATTTTCGTGATACAGCGGATGAATTATTCGGTTGACTAAGGAGCCAGACTGGAGGATGATTGATAAGCATTGGATCTTGTAAATGTTTCTCGGTCTCTGGTTGGGTGCCGATGAAAAGGCTTAAAGCCAAAGAGCTAGTATAACATGGTAAATATAAAAGATCGGGATCTATATCCGAGAAAGATCAGAGGACTTTGGTCTACAGTAAACTTGTGATTGCAACTTTTAGAAACAGAGCTGATGGCATACCGACAATTCTCATTTAGTGATGTTTATACTTTATAAACCAAGACGCGGGTGAATGTTTCACGATCACTGAATCATTGTTGGTGATAGATAGTGCAGCTGTTGCATGTTCCCTCCGTAAGAGATCACAAGAGACGGAAATAGTTAACAACAATACGGAAGACCCAAGGGTGCTGTGATGAGGCCGTTAGTTTTGCTTTGGTGCCAGATCTCACAATCAAACGTTTATATTTTTTTATAGGTCAATAAACAACCCACTAGATAGTTGATAGTTGGGCGGAAAAAAGTCCTGTCAAAATTATAGAAAGATTTTTTTAATTTATAGTTTTGTTAAAAAAATTTCAATCAAAAAAATAATTCAGCATTAGAAAATTTTTGAATTTTACATTAGAAAAATATATCATAAAATTTTACTAATTAATAATTAGTAACTATACAAATTTTATTTTCCGAGTTAATTTGACAGTTACTTTTTATAAATATTACATAAAATATCCGTGTAATTTTGACATAACTATTTTCGTAATTTTCACATATAATTTTTTTTCGTGTAGAGATAGATAGTCTCAACATAAATCTTCGATATTATGATTATGATTATGAATGACGACGGGTTTTATTTAAAGTAATATAATGGCTACTAATTATGATTATATTGCTAAAATGTCTGGTTTTAGCCCCACCATCACCATCAGCGTTTCGAAGTAAGAAATTGATTAATTTTTCAAAGGACGAGTTATGACAGCTTGTAAAACCCTTTATCATTATCCTTGGTTTATAAGGATGTAGAAAATAACAAGACCAGTAGCTGGGAGACTAAAAGTTTTGAAAATGAGAGCTCAGAAGTGCCGCGTGCCAGCTACCGTATAATTATCCTTCCGACCTTTTGCTCGGCTAAATAACAACCTGCCTAAGGCTAAAATTTTACAAAATTCGTTAAATAAATTCATATGCCACACTTCTGATCCGTCTGTAGTTAAAAATTAATTTCAAAAATTATTGACCATCTATCTATCTACTAAGCGGCTATTTATTTTGAGGATGATAAATTTATTTCACGTCGAATTAAATGGTACGTGTATCACATAAAAGTAAAGCAAAGCAAAGCAACTGGAGGGTTTTGAGTTTAAAAGTTCTTTGTGTCTTTTGTGGCAACATCCAGTCTCTGGTAAGTCTTTGAGAATTCCATCTCTGGCCTCTCATCTCGGCGACCTCATTTTTCCCGGACAGACGATCCGTCGTTCCTCGCCCTCTGGGAGCTCCGTTCGACGTCACAACATCACATCACCGGTAATTTTCCGAGTTGGAGGTAAAAGCAACAGAACAGAAGATAGGAGAACTGAAGTGAAAAAATGAGAAAAAGAACTAAACTGGAGACTGGAGACTGGAAACTGGAAAGAATGAAAGATAAAAGTCGAGGAGAAAAAAGGCTCCACCGATTATAGAGACAGTTACTTTGGTCTGGAAAGTATTTTTCGCGAATGGGCGGTCTGGTAACTGCCGTAATGTCGGTGCTGAATCCGAAGTCCCGGTACGGAGCTCTTGGTTGGGGGTAGAAATAGCCCCCGCGGGGGTGATAGAAGCTACCTAATAGCTCACAGAATTGCCCCTGAAACACCTTTTTAATGAACTATAGCAACGGGAAATGAAAATGGGGAAGACGACAACTGTAAGGGTACTATTATGTCTCTCACTCACTCTTTGTCTTTATTTCGCTTTTAAAACTCTTTTTATATCTATGTTTTTACTTTTATTTTATTTCATTTAATGGACCTATATGTATAAATATATGATACTTTTTTGAGTTTCAGCAAAAGTTTTTTTATTGACGCTAGAAGCATTGTTCTCAGTCCATGCTCTGTGTGCGGAAATAAACGGGTAAAAGAGAAACGCTCGGGAGAAATAAAATTAAAAAAAAAAAAAAAACTCGAGTAAATTCAGGTAACAACTTTTATCCGTCCGCCTAAGTTTTCTTATCGAAGGTAATTATTAGAGGAAATAACTTTAGTACAAAAGATTTCAGCTACAAGTCAGCGAAAATTGAGCACTGCTCATAAGACCTCGAGGATGATAAATTTATTAAAAATTAATTGACGTTACGAGTTTCAACCAACAATTTTTTTTTTTATTATTTATTTATTGGTAAAGTTTTTGGTTGATTAAAATCAAACTGTGAAGTGAAATTTTATTTTATTAATAAATATAAAATAAAAAAAAATAGGTTTCAGTGCGTATATGATTAATTGTAAATTTTTCAGCTGTGTAAACAAAGGAATAGCCGTGAAATATTTATCTATTTATTAATTTTAAGTGAGATATATTCGGGCATCAGATACGGGATCCATTTGACAGAAATTTATAAAAAAAGTTTGAGAAATAAGGAAAAAAAAGTGGTGGAATCGCGTGCTTTATAGAGTAGGAGTCAAGCTGGGCCCAGCAAGAGACCGGCCCGAAAACATTCCGGGGAATTAGACGACTCACGCCAGGAGATCAACGGAGAGAGGATAAGAGAGAATGATCCCCGAGGAGAAACGATTTGTTGGATAAACTCGTGCCTCTCTATTCATTGTAATGCGAACTGTGATCCTATCCAAAGAGGGACCAAGTGACAAGGTTAAAACTTTGAATTTCCACTTTTATAGCTAGAAGGTTACTTTGTTTTAATTATTTTATTTAAATTAAATGATCGATAGATAAATCATTATTTATTTGCGCAATCAAAACCGATAAAATTGATGTAATATTTTTTCTTTTTTTTTTTTTTTCATTCTGTAGTCTGATATTTACGCTCAGGGGCAAGACAATTTAGTTGTTTTCTCATAAAAATAGGTGACCCAACAAAGCCGGTATTTTTATCGATAAAAGATGAAGCTCCGATGGAAAAAGGAAATAAAATAAAAAGGTAAAAGCATAAAAATAAAACTAAAACTCTTTTAAAAAACTCCAAACTCATTCTCTACTTTTGCCTTCGTTTTCCTTTTTATTTCTCTAGTCTCGGATTTCATTTCTTTCACAAACGCTACGTCATCATTTTTCATAGACTTCACCCTTGTTCTGAGTAACGGGAATGGCTTTCACAAGGGCGCGTTTATTTTTAAAAAACTCACTCGTTCCTTCCTTTCGTTTCACGATCGTTATATCATCAAAAAAAGTTTAACACAAACGTGTAGATATCTCCAATGAATATTTAACAGCAAATAATTTTTAATTCCCGATACGAATCAAGTAGAAGTGCTCTGCTTACGCTCAGACAGTTAAATCCGAGTAAGTAGGAAGCTGAGGAAATAAGTCGCCCGTGGTCCACAATCATGATCCACGATTTAGAATATTCGGTGGCGGATGTTAGTTATTGCTCGCCCACTGCGATGTCATTATGTCATCATTATTCTCCTTTGCGCCCGGACATCTGGACGTTGACAGGAGGCGCGCGTGCGCCCAAAGAACATCACTCACTCAAACGCAAAAGTTATAATCATAATCATAATGATTATTATCGTCGTCAGTTAACCCGATAGCTACATCTGGTGAAAAAAATAAAAGATCACCTCGAAAGTGTGATGATGAGTGTGTTTAACACCGTCCAGACCGTCAATGCTTAAATATTTATCACAGCAGAAGCAGTCTCAATTGGAGATCCGGTGCCACCTACTCTCTTTTGTTTCGTCTGGTGACAAGAGGGACCACTCACTAACTCTAACTGTTAATAATATTTTACGAACTACACTTGAGTTCAATTTAAATTTATAAATTATTATTATCATTATCATCATTGTTTATTAGGATGATCATTTTATTCACTTCATGTTTGTATTATATTATATTATTTAATGTTTGCTTTTTTTATCCACCCGGTTGACGAATCTTGACTGATGGTTCGCTTTCGAGCGATTCAGATTCCAATTCAACGGTATCCCTTCAGTATGAGAAGTCTCTGAGGAAATCATTGAATATGCAACTTAAGAAAATCCCCGGATATTGTGTTTTATTATAAACGGGAGCGAACAAAATATAAGGGAAGGCAAAGACGAATAGAGTTTATAGTTTGCATTGGAATATTTTTCAGATTCGCAAATTCGAGGAGACTCCCGAGGGAACATGAGCATATCTCGGGTTACATCCATGTCACGTGGAGTGTCGTGCGATATACTGAGCGATACGTGTAATATAATTCGATCCTATCGTCGGGGGATCGATAGACACCATCCACCGAGTTAGCTCTGTCAGGTTTGTTTATTTTTTTAATTTAATCACCGAGAATTACTATCACCAGGAAGTGTTAGAGGAATTAATTCGCGAGTTATTTGAATTCTCAAACTCAGAACTTATAACCCAGAAGATGTAATTGGATTAAAGGACCAAAAAGAGGAGATAGGAATGGGATGGAGGTGAGGAATTCCTTTAAAATTTAAAGATAATCGAAAGGGTGAAACTGGGTCGTGACCAGGAACATGGAATTCAAGAATTATATACCTTTCCAGTGAAATATCTAACCTATACTCGAATCTGGAATACCTCCGGTGAGAAAACCGAAACCGAAGGAAAGAGAGAGCTGTGGTACATAAGCTTTCTAGTCCTCGTGAATTATAAATCCCGTTTCTCGTGCTGGCCAAGTCGCCTAAAACGCCTCTGAAAATCCTGACTAGCTGAAATTGAGGAAGCTGTTGGAAATGGAAACCCTTTTCCTTCTCCTTCTTCTCTTTATATCATTGTACTCTCTGAAGAGGAATAGGTCGTGGCTGTATAATTAGCCAGGCGTTGTAATTAGCGTGAATTGTTTTCTACCCTTTGCCTCAAAAACTTCTGACTCTGCTATTACAATTAAAATTACAATTACGATTACTATCACGATTGAAATTGAAATTACAACTTACTGCCACTACCTAGTGTAACATCAATTTAACCAGTTATTTTTGATAAAATACGAAGGAAAAGGCACATCAACTAGCGAAGCTTTAAGTATTTTAAAAGTAAAATGGAATAAGGTAAGCTGAGTTAAGTTGATGATCATGCTAGCGAGGGGAAAGACGGGACTGAAGAGAAGAGAAGGAAAGGTAAGGAGGTCTTTTACTTTTTTTACAGTGAAATATACGATTATCCGTTTACCTTAGACACTGCCGAGACGGAAGCTATAGCATTCGCGTAATATACTACCTAATAAAAAGTTAGTTACGGCTTGATCTATCCCTCACACTTACTTACTTATACTTATACTTAGACTTGGTTACTTACTTACTTACTTACAAACTCTATCCCTATCCTCGTCTCGCTATCTCGAGCGGCTCAAGTAATTGTCGGACTGGGCATGTTATGTTGTTTCTACCTACCTATCTACCTACTTGTACCTATCCCATATCGCTCGAGTAGAACAGAGGCCGGGTAACTAAAAAAAATTCACTAAAAAACGTCCTCGGAAAGTCCAGAGTCCAGGCAGTAAAGTTTAACAAGAGGTAGTTGGATAACCGGATGGTTTTTAACTATTTTCTTGGGTCGGCGTTCTTATCAGATGTGTGGTTACAGACCTCCAGACAATAAAGAGTATACGAGCTATCAACCCGGTCCTGAATGGTGTTACTAAGACGCACCATATTTGGAGCAGGACGCTACACGCATTTTTCCTCTCGTTTACTTTTACAACTTTCTTCATATCCTTTTATTTACCCCTCGGTATCCTGCCGGTAATTTGGACTATTTGGTTTTATGGCGCCCGAATTCGATAATCATTTCATTAGAACCTTCAAGGATGGAATAATTTGACAAGAGGAAAACTGAGTGAATGATTTTGAGGGTTTATCATTGTAATTATATATTTGGGATTGATAAATTTTATGGTGTTCGGAATTGATTGATGGTGTGCATTGTTGGGTAGATTTTGATGGAATTTTTGATGGTTGTAGTCTGTCTGGTGGTGGATTGAATGGTGGAGCGAAAAATAATCAAGAGGTTGGTGGTACGCATATGCTTCGACACGAAAAGAACATCAGAGTATTTTTTGGACAAAACAAGGGTGGGCTTTGTATGGATATGTTTGTACAGTGTGTTGATGGCGGAGCTTAGTTGTGGTCGTACAAAGTTGTCGTTGTGACGCCACACCACGCACACTGCTTCGGGGGTCGTCTGATTAGGTCGCAGCAAAACATC
Organism: Cotesia glomerata; assembly: GCF_020080835.1. Classification (NCBI taxonomy): domain Eukaryota; kingdom Metazoa; phylum Arthropoda; class Insecta; order Hymenoptera; family Braconidae; genus Cotesia; species Cotesia glomerata. The sequence continues at coordinate 32,704,266 of NC_058158.1, forward strand.
TGGCAGCCTCCCGCAGGGCTTCCCAAACGACAATCATCCTACAATCGTGCAAGGTAATGCCCCGAGAGATGTCTCCATCTCGTGAGACGAGAGAAATGTTGGGTTTCTGTCACCACATGACACAAGATGGATTTACGGACTTCTTATCAAAAAATTTATATATAGTCATCAGTAAGCCTATAATATAACGGAGTTTATATAAACATTACTTTTTATATGAGATCTTTTGTTTCATATATTTTATAAATGATACTGACAATCGAGATTAATGTTTGTGAGTTTGTGTTTATTTATGTAGAGCACAGTGATCAAAGTGTAAAAATTTTCATTTGTAAGGAGATGAAAACAGAGAAAAAGATTGTTCTAGAAGATTGGAAGAGTTGCGAGCAGAGTAAAGGCATCCCTTTGCATGAGAGGAACACTGATAGTTACCCCATTTGACGTTAAATGAGGAAGGGGACCTACATCCAGCGACAATAGATCCTTTGGCTGAACAAAAACCGTAAAAGAAAGAACAGAGTCCGGTGTGGTTGGATAAAATAAAGAGCGGCAATGATGAAAGCATTGTCCCAGCTTAACAGAAGGAGACTCCAACTAAAGGTAGGAGAAAAGAAGGGCATCTTCCCCCGAATGAGAAGACGGCTCATTTTTTTAACCCCCAAGATTTCGGAACCGACGATAACAAGTCGCCCCTCGTTCGTTTTGTTGTTAACGTCCACGAACCTCAAGATCACTTGCTCGGCGCCTCTTTGTTGCACTCAAGCTTAAGAAAACCTTCTATTCCGTTCCCGGAAGCGCCGACAGTGCTTTCGTTGGAAGATGAAAATGACAGGCTGGTTCATTCTGAGCAAAGACTCTTTCAGCAGCTCCTGTTGTTAGGGCGATGTTCAATTTCTATTTTCCGAGCTTTTGTATCACGCAATTGCTGTAAGAGTAAAAGTGTTTTGGTTGCTCTTGAATGGCCTTTCATAGATACAGTTATACAGAAGCACTCAACTAGCTCACCCGACCCTTGACTCATGCCAAAGTAATAATCAACAGAATAATCCGCTCACGCTAAATAAATACCGGATATCTGTTGTGTCCAGGGGCGAAAGGGTAACCCTTGCCGACGCAATCCCCAATGATCGATCATGATTGACTAAAGGGTTCGGACGAGAGTGAGAGTGAGTAGGCTCGTGTGTGTTCCATGTCATCGTCTGCTCATTTCATTGTCGCTGCTCGTCATTACGAACAAGGGTGAACACCAATACGACATCACCAGGCCAACATCCGATCTGGTGCTGACACGGTCCAACACTCGACCGAGAGAGACAAACATAAGAAAGTGGAAAAGCGCGTTAGGGTTATGGTTTCCCTTTCACGGCGAGCACAACTTGATTGTTATTCCTTCGGCGAAAACTATTTACAAAGTCGGGGCTAATGGCATCAAGAGATTTAGCTTCCATATGCCTTCCCTTATATTCTGATCCTCGTCGGAGCGAGCTGCATTAACCCACCAACCTGATCCTCCACGCAATGTCAGCTAATCCCGAAATTTGTTTCTTTTCTTTTACAGAGTATTATTAGCCGTTATTATTAAATAATATATTACTGAGGGAAAAATAATGATCATCATAATGATGAATAGTAGGGAATAATAATTGATTTGGAATAGTTTGATACCCTTCTTGTAAGTAATGGTAACGACAAAATGTGTTTTTATTAGCAAATTTATTCGGTAATCTTATTGTCTGAAGAACAAACTTGTTTCAACCTACGCCGGAGTGTGATAATACGAATATTCAACGAGCTTAAAGTGAGCTGAAGAGCAGATACCACGGGACACACAAACAAACAACTTTAAGAGGCAACTACGTATCAGCAGATGTGTGCAAGCACGGTGATGCTATTTCTTTGTTTTTTCTTCCTTTGGAGTACCGAGTGGGTCGGAAATATATGTATATTGTAGCTAACGCTACTAGTGATGATCCTCCTATGGAGGAAAAAAAACGCAGAGATGCGTAGGTGTAGACCGGAACATGTTTAATTCGATTCCCGGGATCCAAGTAACTCTCAGTGTCTTACTGTAAGATTTTGCTGTCCAACTTACTGTTCACTTGTTCTTATTGTGAGTTTCTGATGGTGTAATTCGAATTCAAATGCCGGATGCCGAATAAAAAATAGGGTACGCCCTCGCCAACCGCTTACAGAGATAACGAGTTTAACAAGTTGACTTTCTCATTGGCAATAAACACGTTAAATAATCTGTTCGATTCTCATCTCACTGAATGTATACAATTTCTGATTGTGAGATAAGAGAAGATGACCATCAAAATTAAATTATTTTATTTGTTTACTTTTTTACATTTTCAATCTATTCAAATTGTTGCTCACGAATTCTCCGTACATTTCTGTTCCTGCATTATATCTGGGTTTGTATGCAGGGAGCACAAATGGAAAACGGATTGATTAATCGTAGTAATTACCGATCAGCCCCCACTAATTAGATATCTGACTCTTACCCTGGAGGCCTCTGAGAGTTTGTATTCTCGCGTTGCGGGACCAGTCGGCGTTTCTAGGGCTTACCAATACCCACAAACACACACACACACACACACACACACACACACACACAGGAAAAAGAAAGAGGGTCGGCGATTTGGCAAAGGGATGAAAGCACCAAAGAGAAGTGTGCCGGCAAATCAGATTGTTTGACGGAACTAACCAATAAGCTTAGTCCTATTTTCTCTTTATTTTTCCTCTTAACAATGCTTAAGCCTAGGTGCGATCGTGGGTGAAAGCACACACGTTTCTGAATGGCAACATGTGCTGATGAAGTAGACAGAATTGATGTCCAGTGCTTTGATTATTACAAGCGTTAATAACTAATAACACGCAACCAAAAATTAAAAATGTTGTTGTTATTATTATTATTTGAAATAAAATACATCAATAAATAAAAAATTTAATTTACAAAATGAGGCATCACTTAAACTCTAATGACTAGCAATTTTGTAAATTTATAAACAACATATCCGGTTGACGATAAAATTTACAACCGGTATTTTGCTTGTCGGTGAGTTCGGCATGTGATTTTGCAAAACGGAATGTCTCGTTAGCAAGTCAGTTACATCGGGTGATTTGCGCGTGCGCAAGTGCCTGCTGTCCCATCGTTCGTGGTTTTACAACGATCTAAATTACACTGGGATCCACAGTTATGATGTTAACGACTCTACACTATATCCTCTATATACCATACACTGCATAATACGCTTTCACGAGCGCTGAGGTAACAGTGTGCCTGCGGCCGCGAACTACATCCCCCTGAACCCCACATTGGAGCACATACATTTACAACAACACGTAGATGCAGTTTTCCTGCAGCAACTAGCAACCAACAACCATAGAATATCATCCGCGAGAAAATGAGAAAATATAGCCCCAGGTAACTTGTCTTTAAATCATTAGTACTCTTGCGGAACTCCAGGAGCTCTATTTTACTTGCTATTAAGTTTCAAAGAGCATACTGAGGTTTCTCTGGTGAGAAAGAATGAAGAATCTACCAAAGAATTTCAATCCTAGATATCGTTTGTCTTTGAGCGTGAACACTTTTCGACATTGATTGAGCGATTCATCAACTTGTACGGCAGCATTACCTATTACCTACTTCATATCTTTCCTTGGTGGACGTACGTCACCCTGCTAAATATTCTGCACTAATGAAATTATTTTCTCTTCACTAGATGAAATGCCCATTTTTTGCCGACATTCTAACTGCGAACATGTTAAGGGAATAACTATGTACGAATGTGAATGCGAGTACGAATGTATGTCGCTGAGATACAGTATATCATTATGGAGAAAGAGCTCAATCAATTAAACGTTTTCCGTCTGACGTGAAGATATTTTTCATCCGCGAAAAGATGAAGAGATGGCACCTGCCGTAGATGCTGTGCCAAGTATCGCGACGCAGACTGCTCAGTACGCCAATAAATAACTTCTGGTTTATTAGCCCCGCGGCTTACTACGTCTGAGAATGACACTTGGAGATCGCGGGGGTGAATTACCAAAAGTATTAGTACAAATTTGCAGCTTCTCGCTTGTTGAATCTGCAAAACGCATCAGTGCCTTTATATATCGAATAACATACACCGTTGTCTTCGTGAATCATTACTGTTTTGCACTTTACTTGATTAGATTGATGCATTGCCTTGCACCAAATTGTATTTTTATAAAAATATAATTAAAAAGAAGAAAAAAAAATATTGAGAAGAGTAAATTAGGAAAAATTTATGAGTTTTGGTCAATCAAAAGCCCGTTTTTCTCAACAGTTGACGAAGGATGACAAAAATAAAGGAGTATTTCAAGAAAATTGATTTAAGTACCGAGTGCTCGGGATTTTCTCAGATAAACATGAACGAGCACGTGCAATGTTTAACTTACATCGTACTGGGTAGTGGGTATATGCGGGTAACAAGCTGGCAACGTTTCTAACTACTGTCTCGGTTGATATATGTGACGGAAAATTGTGGGCGAAAGCGAGCAGGAGTGAGAAAAGCTAACCGCGGTTTAAAGCGAGAGCCTGGCAATAAGGAATTCGCGTTAGAGATATATAACATTGGAAATATATGCAACAATATACTCATGCATGGAAATGAGCAGAGCTTCTTCGCAATTATTTTATCCGTAAATTATGTTATTTTCTTTTTTATCTTTTGCTTTGTTTTCTTTCTGCTATATACGAGTTGTCCAATTAGCGAGGTTATTTCTAAGCCGTCCGCGGTGATTTGGTATTTTTTACTTCTATTTGGCTTCATATTCACACGAAAAATAACAACACACTAGAGCTAGACGCACACATCCCACATGCTCTAATTGCATTACAGAAACATGAGTTTCTGTAATGAAATATTTCATGAACACGAGTTAAACTGCTCGACCGAGAAATTGCAACGACTCTACAAACACTGTAAACAATACGATTTAATTGAATGGTATTTATGGCATGGAATGGTCTAGTCTCATCTAATCTAAAAAGTTAAAAATTAAAATTACTATAATATACTTTGCGAATCCCTTTTGTACTGTTGGAGTAGTAAGATCTTTTGTTTTCATCCTAATTACCTATCGGCGAAATATATATGAAGATTACAACTGTAAAATTGATGCAATTAAGATCTTATGTGAGGATAATTGCAGACTATCGTAGGCGAATAACTTTGATGAAGAGAAGCAAGAGAGAAGCAACCAAGCAGCAGTTAAACAACAAACAAAAACCCATGGTATACTATGGAGGATCACAAATCCCGTAGGGATGTTAACTCGACACGGGAGCTCTCCTTAAACTTGATTTGTGCTCAATTACTACGCATCTACTTGGGTCGGCCTTCATCCACCCGCGTATGAGCATCTACCTCTTTCTTCTTAAATCCCTTTGTCTCTTTCTATTTACTCTGTTGTAAAAGATAGCGTCGGAAAGTTTATATACTTGCATCTCTTTCTTGTTCATTCTTGCCTCTATGTCGACTGCCAGTTTCTTTTCTCAGCGTCGATGATTCTCTTATTATAAACCTAAGTATAAGGAGAAGCGCAGAGGAGGAGCATAACGTCACAATTTTATTTATACGCCAACCACCCGTGGTTCTCCCGGTGCAACGTTTCTTTCTCGCTTGGCCATCCATTCGCTGCTTTATATCCGCGTGAAATAATCCACGTGAAAACCCAGAGATACGAGAATATACGAATAAAATAAGAATGAGAATAAGAATACGAGTATGAATAAAAATAAAAAAAAAACAATGAAATGCTTTACGAGACATTTCTATAATGATAAACAAAATAAACCGAAAATATTTTCATCCTTTGGCCAAATTCGTAGAATAACATTTTTAATAAATCCCCGAGAAATTATTGTCCCGTTTATGAAAAAAAAAAAAAAATTGTAAACAACGATAGAGTAGAGACAAAGAAAATGAACAAAAATATGCCTGAGTTTAATTTTGTCAAGATGACGCAGGTGCTGCGGGAAAACATTAATCAGGATACGATAGTAAAAGCTCAAATGGATCAACAAACTCAAACAATTCTCTTTTACGGTATAGTACTTGTACTGGTATTTCAGTGTTAACATAAAAGCCCTTTAATACAAGCTCTTAACCAGACTCGTCTTAACCCTTTCCACTCCCTAAACTACAACTGAATCCACAGGATTAGTGACAGACGTCTCAAGACTCCAGTCTTACGTTTAATATATTTTAGTAGAGATTTTTTTTTTTCATTTTTGTACGATTTTTTACACCATTGAAAGCACCATTTTACGGCGGATATTTATACATTTTATTACACTTAAAGTGTCTTATATTTGCGAAATAACGATCGTGAATGTAAAACGAGAGCTCATGAATTAATTAAAAGAATGTCCAACAATCTTAAGTATAAATATCGGCAATAAGATAACGATTGAAGGAATTATTTAATTGTGTTTAATGAAGAAAATAAACTCTCCGCATTATCATTTTATAGGGATCTCAGCTCGTGATTTTCTGGATTTTATTAAACATTTTTCGGTCCAGATATATACGAAAAATCATAAACTCGGTAATATAATGGCCTCCAGAAAAGTTATTCCCTTTCTCACTGGCCGTGTGTACGCAGCGGCACTTGAGACAACCGAGATTACCCGAGCATAAAGTGCCTCTGTAATGTTTACACGTCTGCTATCTGAAAGTGTTTCACCGACTTACAAGTTTCGCGGGTAAAAAGTTAAATTGTTGCTGGTATGTGTAATAATTAATCGAACTGAGATAGCGTCAAGATTCTCTATACTTGGTTAATTTAAAACTCATTTTTAGTATATCTCTACAATCGCCAATCTAAATCATTTTTGCACCACGAATTTTTCATTTTTTCAGTAATTAAAAAAAATATATATAAATATGGAGAAAAAAACTCACCAATTGTTGACTTGAAGAATTGTTAACCCCGTGTCCTGTGCCAGCTGTTTTTTCTGATCTTCCGAGGGATACGGATGCTAAAAATAGAAAAAAAAAAAATTATTATTAATTAATATTTATGTTCTATTATATTTAATAAAAAAAATGAAATAATTATAGAAGAGCATATTTTTTCAGCAAAGTATTCAATTATCTCGAAAACGTTGACAAGCGTATGAAATTAATTTAACACCGCTGATGTACATAGCATGCCGGCAATGCGGCGCAAAAGTGGAGATAGAGGTGGATTCCGTATTTCACTGCGGTAGCATGCTCACCACCACTGTTCTCTGACACGATATGGCATTGCACACAGGTGAAAAAAAAAAAAAAATAAAAAATAAAAAAAAAGCAAAATAAAAAAAAAATAAAATAAGCCGTCGTTGTATAGCCTATATAGTTATAGATGGAACTATGTTCGCGGCGTTACAAGCCCGCTGTATACTCGAAGCACACCTGCGAAATATTATTTATCGCACGGGAAAAACGAGTGCACCAGAGTGAATGCGTCGTCGTCGTTGTCGTCAGTAAAATGCCGAGAAAATGGAGACAGAAAATAGTGAAAAAAATATTATTATGTATATGTATATGTACATAAAAGGACGAAAAAATATTTTTATACATAATATAATAAAATATGAGTATAGCCGAGTTTTATCAGGAAACCACATCGCGCAGATGTAGGTTGGTTGTTGTTTCCAACAAACGGTTCTCCTTTACTTGCAACTTGTCATCTTAGTCTGTCTTCTTTATGAATAGTGTCTACGTCCAACGAAAGATAGGATCGAATGATACTTTGCGATGACAGTATCGATGGAACTGGGGATACGATGCTCAGTTTCTCGGTATCTTGAGGCGATAATGATCACGATATTCCAATAAAATTTATCGAATCAAGCGTATCACATATATTTTAATAAAATAAGAAAAATTGATGAGCTTACATTTTCTCAAACTTTGACAAAATTTACTCCCCGTGAAAAAATTTTCTAATAAGATAGTATAGACCTGATTTTATTTATTTTAATTTTATCAATAACTAAACCAATTTTCAATTGCTGTGACATGTAAATTCAAATTAATAAATTTCTATAACAAATAAAAATTTGTAACAAATAATCATATTAAAAATTGACAAAATCGATTTTTATTTATAAAAAATCTAATAGTTCGGTAACGGAAAGGGATGTAATAAAATAAATACCATCAAACCTAAACTGGAACAAAAAAAGGGAAACCGATATAGTCGGAAAAGCCGAGCAGTCGGGCGGATCGTCGGCCACATAAAAGCGGCGACCACCGTGTCGGTACCGCATAATATTTTTGCATAATTAGCACGTGGCGCTGGTGAGTATTAGGTTCCTCTTTCTCCAGTACCGAGGATCACTGCTGGCACTACACCCTTTGTCGACGGGGAAACGGTTGGTCTGCCGGTGGCGCGCGACGCGCGACTTTTTGTCCGAGAGCCCTGCGGTATTTTTGGAAACCGCGGCTACGGCCGCAGCCCACAAAACCCCAGCGCCGGTATATCATGTTTCTTGGAGGCGAGCCACGCTAGTCATCGCCATCGGTTCTGTTTCTCTATACATGCATACATCCATACAAAGGGATTATAAATGTGTATGTGCTTGTCTCGATCCACTTTTCTTTACCCTGCCACTGTACTACGGTAAATACACTCTACACAGGATACTGTATACGATCCACTCCCTTGTTTTGCAGCAGTCTACATTATATTACACCAGAACGATTCGATCCGTAACGGCATTCTTATCCTAATTAAATCAGACTAAGCTAATGTGTGTTTTATTAAAAAAAGTAAAGTACAATAAAAAGCTCTTTGAATAATTGAAACGTCAGCTGGTTTTTCATTTTTATTTTCGCGTAAGGGAGTCAGGAGATGAATATAGAATTACGAGAAAGTACTTGTCGAAAGGATTGCCTTCTTTTTTCCATCTTCTTCTTTGAGAGATAAAGGTCGATCTATCATGGTTAAGTGGAACAGGTAACTGGGTCAACACTCGTATAACTGTCATAATCGTATAGCTCGTATTGGACTCGCCCTGAGACCAAACCTCTACCTCTACCTGTAGACCAGAGACTTTGGGGTTCAGGTCCGATATATAGGAGCTAGAAGTCTGCCGGGGTGCAAGTTGGACGCAGTAAATAACGCGCAGGTGTGCCAAACTTGTAAACTCGACGGAAGTAACGATGAAAGTAAGCGTTGGCTGGTCTATCTGAACTAACGCTTTCAGAGTTTAGAGAGGAAGCCGTCTCTGGAGGCACCATGCTCTGTTGTATGCATAAAACAATCAAGATAATTGTCGAAGGCTCGTTGCCCCAGGGGCGCGAGGCATGTCTTGCCCCAGGGAATGCACAATGTCCGAAGTAAGAGAGAAAGAGAGACAGAATTGGAGATGGAGAAGGAGAAGAAAGGGCTTGGAAAACAAGCAAGGGAAAGAGCTATCCAATTACAGTGAAAACAATAGTCTTAAGTGCTGGTATGCTAGTACTCGGCGACGTCGACGCTTTCTGGGGAATCAGATTCAACCCTAGTAGAGGGTATCCGTCGATATCCAGCGCGTTGGGCTTGAAATCGAAGCCTGGTGTATGCATTGTTTTTTTTTTTTTGGATTGAGGAGTAAGGAAGAAGAAAGAAGGAGGAAGATACGGTTAGAGAGTGAGGAGAAAACGGAAAGGAAATTAACCCATTTGAATAGTCGTAGAAGGGTGGTCGACTAAACAAGCGATAAAAGGAAAATGAGCGGTAAAAAGACAATATGAAAACCATTTAGGTTGGGTTAGGTTGGACTCTGGTGGTGTGGAAGTGAGAAAATGAGTGTCGAGGGTTGGGTGAATGTGGCAAAGTGTGTAAATGAGTCTGTACTTTAGCTCGATTGCTTGCCTGCTAGACGACTACCCTTATTCGCGGATCGCTAACTAAACCTTAACACGCCTACTATCCTCTCGTTTGGATAATTTTATTTGTGAATCAAATGTATGTATTATTGTTTCTATTCAATTTCTATCTTAACTTACTTATGTCTGTAGTTGAACAATCTCGTGAAAAAAATGCCTGACAATCCAACCTGATATGGACAATTTTCATATCAGAAAATTTTTGCACCGAATGTAAGAGAGTATTCGCTCGACAAAAATTATTATCATCAGTTTACTGGGTAAAAATCTGTTGACGTACAGCGACTTATCGACATGGGTGGGCCGACGTCAATTTGCGAGAGTCGTTTAGCAATGCTGAGCTCAACTGCTGTGTCAGGACGTCGATGTCGGGCTGGGTGATGGGTATTGGTGGTGCACGTTTGCAGCCCGCGGGGACAAAAGGGGACTGAGGATAAATGGAACGAGGTGGAGGAGGAAACCGAACAGGGATGATGGGAAGGCAAAACGCGACGAGGACTCACGCCGCGCTGAATGACACGTTGATGACGACGACTGCTGACTCCGAGTAACGACTAACGAGCGGGGCGTGGGCGCCACCGGAGATCGCGCCTAGTCATCACGCGCCTCCACATTCGATCGAGACCCAGAAAGGGATGCGAACAGGGAGTTGAGACGAATATGCTTGATAAAGCATCGAGGGAAGAGAAAGAGTGAGAGACGTTGAGATATTGATAAAGGAACACCAGCTGAGGGAGGAATAAAGACAGGAAGAGCACTCTGATAGTTAGGGGTTGTCTCCGCCGAAAGGATCTCAACGGGATTGCCTTGGTCGAGCGATTTGACGGAAGAGAGCTCGTGAGCAAGCCAGCTTCTGACGATGAGCAAGGACTTGGATGCACTAGAGCAAACCCGTCAGCATGTCACTCACCCTTAAGTCCTCATTCCGTCTGTCCTCTCTTTCGTCGTCGTCGTCGTCGTCATAAGCAGCTTCAGAGGCACAAGCTTGCCATCAGGATCGAGCATTTCCATAGGCAATAACCTTATTACCCTGTGGTTATTCAATTTTCGCGGTAAAATCCTCTAACATGCCGTTATTACTGTCACTTGAGTAACGAGAGGGATGATAATGGGTTCCCCGTTTTTTAGAATCTTTTTTCGCTTGAGCTCCCGCGTACTCCAATGAGCGGCTTAAATTTCCAAGAGGAGCCTCCTTGAGATAGTTAATAACCTCCGTACTCACTGAGCACTCACAATTCGAATGCCATAAACGAAATAAAATGATTGATGCTGTTTTATAAACATAATTTTCATTACAAATGACAATGAGCGTCTCAGGTTGAGGAGATAACCCGTGAGTTAAGTCGCTTCGAGACGGGTGTAGTGTGTAATTGCAAGTTGAGATTGTGAGGCTCATATGTAGATACAGATATATGTATTGTATGCATGTGGATATACATATGTGGATGGTGGAATGCCACGCGGTATGCGTACCAACACGCCTGAGGGTTTGCCTCGATACGAGATAGATAAGCAACAGCTACGTGTACTCGAAGATGGTATGCCAACCAGAGATCCTAACTCGTCACCCAGCCGAGACCGGGTTCCATCTGTCGGCGGCATTATCTTCCAGAGAATCTGCCGAGTCATTGCGTACACGTTAAGTTACCTTTTAATCCCTCATTCCTAAAACATTTTAATGGTCGTCAGACTCGGCTGATAGGGAACGAAATAAAAATACACTTACATTTAGCTTTTTTAAATATTTTTATCGCTGATAAACCCAGTGCTTCGTCATTGTACCTTCGAGATATCAATTGTTGGATTCATCATTGTTGTATTCACCGCTGTTATCATCATCATCACCGTCATGGTCTTCACTCTTGACCAATTTTGAATTCAGAGACACCTTTGAAATTTGATTGCATGATATGTGAGCTACTGAAAATTTTTCAGCAAAGTGAAAGAGAGAGAGCGGGAAGAGAAGGAGAGAATAGAGAGATTCAGGGCGTGGTTGAACCCAGTCTCTATGACACGGCTACCTCAATCACCGCGTGACGCCCAGAGCTGTCATTATCACGCGACCCTGTCTATCCAGCGTCTACATGAATACCAGGCGATCCCGGCTCTAGCTTGACTACTGTACGGACTATGGACGAGTTGGAGGTCAAAACCCAACACCGGGTCGTGACGATTTGAGGTTCCGAGTCCTAAATGACAATCTGTGTTCCACTCTGACATCCTCACTGTGTATATGTGAAGAGGAGGAGGAGGAGAATGACGCCCAATCATTACGTCTCGGGTTGACCAAAGTTCATCCAGGCGGATTAGCAAGATGTGGGATCTGCGGATTCGAAGGAATAGGAGTGGGCATCCCAAGTGAGACAAAGACGAGGATCTACAGCGCTATCAAGGATCTGTGACCTTGTCGGCTTTGTCTCCCAATTTCATTGATTAGACTGGCCTCTCCGCCCTCTTATCTCGCTCGCGGGTTTCAGTTATCTCGGTTTGGTTGTTTTCCCAGTCTACTATTCTGCGGTGTCCTCATTCTCTTCCTCGGTCCGGCATTCGATTGTGCCGCACTAATGAAACGACCGAGGGTCACTCCGAGGACGAAAGCTGGTAAGTTATTACACTCCGGAGAGAGGAGATACAAAAGTTGTCATCGGCTAAATTAGACGTATCGCTTTTGTATGAGAATAGGAGAAACAAACTGTAAGAGCAGAATGACAAAAGGAGTAGGATGATTTCCGAAGGTAGAAGAGAAAAGGTAGAAGTAAATGTTGTTATTTAGTGTAATCCTTGTAATTTTAATTCTCTCTATCGAGTTACATCGCCGCCCCGCAATTGTGGGAATCGAGATAATTATAACGTCCGAAGTAGTTTAGTTACGGGGCGGACAAGTCGAGAGTGCCGAGTGCCGAGTGCGATTGCCCGCGGCAGCTATTCTCGGACTCATGCTCGCACGCCGGAACCTAGCAATCATCCCCAGTCAGTCTTTCAGTCAGTTCTGTTGTGTACTATTTAATTATCCATTTAGAGCGTATAATTTTCTACACGGCGTACGTCATAGGGGTGAGCGCACGTTCCGAAGATACATAAACCCTTAGACATAAACTTTCTAGCGTGGGAGTCTTATTATATTCTATTTGTACGTTTTAATTTTAACCTGTTTAGTTTGGTGACTGAAAGTCTAGATTGTCCTTAAAAACTTTGTTTGTTCATGTCAAGTGATGTTTAAAACAAGGTTTGTGACAAAACTGCCATTATAATGCAATCGATATACTCTCAAAATTTTAAAAAGACTGCAAAAAATTAATTTCAAAAATATTTAATTTCAAACAGAAAATTTTTTTAATGAGACTATCATCAACATATGTGAATATTTAAGTTGTCAGAAATAACCTCGTAAAAATAATGAAATGAAAATGCCTATTACACGGTGAATCCCTCGCCTTATTGAGGAAAAAACGATCAGCAACCCTCTTAACCCTTATAAAAGAAATAGCTGCTAGTGATATTGACTATGGCGTGTAAAGGGATCGTCGATGCGTATACCAACAGCATGTTATTTTATTTTATATACATATATACATACATTTTTCCAACACACAACACATCTTAGAGTCCGGAATTTCACGATCAGTACATATTCGGTGTTTTCCCGTCACACTTGTCCCTCTTCCTCAATAAAAGGAGCGAAAAAAAAAAATATCCACATACTCACACCTTCAACTCTCCGTTTAGTGTCAATTTATTCGGGATTTCCGAGATTCCCAAGGTTTTTCCCATTCTCCAGTTGGTACGATCAGCTCTACCGCCCGTTTGCATAATATTGTATTTATTTTGTCTTGTAAACCCCACACGCGCCCTCGTGTGACGCACAGAACCCTACAACACACCCTTTGGAATGAAATAAACTTGGAGACTATCTCACCCCTACTCGTTTATAGATCGGCGAGCTTCAAATAGCCTATATACGGAAACGTTACATGGGAAAATCTTTCGAGAGACTGGTATCCCGACACCAGGCAATTTGGCTCAGAGGTTATTGGATCGACCGCCATCCGCCATTCGCCATCCAAAGATTATACTTATAACCCATATTGCTTCTACATTCTTTACTACCTTTTATATGTAATAGGTATAATTTATTTATCTATTCTCTGTAATTAATATAATAAATATTATTTTGTCACAGCTATATTTATTTTAATAAAATTTATGCATTCAGTTTGATATTTATTTATTAGATGGAGTGACAGGCAGATTGTAATTTTATTGCGATCATAAAATAACATTTAGTACGTTAATCAAAAGATTGTGAAATTCGTGCACCGCGAATAGACATTTATGTGTATAAAATGTATGAACAAGAGAAATTTCTATTTGCAATAAAATAACTTGGCACAAGAATGATTGACGTTTACAAACTGCCCGCGGGCATGAAAGAATCGATTATGATTGGAGTTTATTGTTAGGAAAATTTGGATTCCGTCGTAAATAAATCTGTCGTTACAGAAAGTTTCAATGACTATATACTTATTTATTTATTTATTTTACGGTTAAAGCAGTTGTTTGATAGTAAAATTACGATAATTTGTTCAGAAATATTCCAAGCCAACTTGAATACTAATTTATTTTATTTCATCTGTTTGGCAGTCAATTATTTATATATCATTACCTGGAGGGTAACTATGGTTGAGAGGATCGTTATATTATGCATCATATTCGTGGCATATTTATTTTTCGTTTTAAATCTGCGTATCGGAAATTGTCAGTGACAGAAAAGCAGCATTTGTTAAGTATACAGGATGATAAAAAATAGGATAAAATGATGTTTATAATGATAATAAATCTGTCATTACAGAGATATCAAAATTCAACGTATCGAAATCGTGCAGATAACACATTTTACTCGTTGTTTTATAATAATATGGTAATATAATATAATATTCATCCCCGTGGCCTGTAAAATCAAACAATCTGTCAATAATTTAATGTCCGATTATAATTTTTGACAAAGTTAAAAATAAATTAAAAATAATTCACTCGCGTTGATACTCTCGCGTACTTAAATATTCAAATTAAACTACTGCTAACAACCCAATAATTCATAACATTTATCGAAATAAAATTATTATAAATTGCAATAAAAGTTTGAAAGTACCCTCGAGTTACAGTCCAACAGTTTGACATATTCATTAATTATCATTGTAATAGGTTTTATTTATGAAATAACGCTTTCAATATTTATTTTCAAAGAATTTCAGGAACTCTTCGTGCAATTATAATTTTTTCTCAGAGTAGAGTTACTATTAGAGTAGCAAATAAAAAGCGCAATCTTCAGACAGCGAGATAAGTTAGTAAGTTAAGTGAAGTAGGTCTGCCGGCATCGGATGAAACAAGCTAACACAAAAAGATGTGACACACGCATTTAAAACAATTTAACAACCATAAAACGACATCCGATCATTATCGTTATTTAATATCTCGTCATTAGCGCGTCCTAGTGCTACTTAAAGAGTGTTTATGTCACGGTTTAGGTCCCAGTTGGTTTTTGCCCTTACCAATATAACTTATAACTCGAAATTAGCTAATGGAACTGGCTGCTAAAAAGCCTCCTCGATACAGATTGAGATCGTTACCTGAATGAACGCAACAAATGGCTCAATCATCTTTCATGTCGTAAAGCTTTGTGATAAATATGCGCGGGCCCCGTAATTTAACTCAAAAAAAAAAATCTACCTATACACGTGTGGAGAAATAGGTGGATAGAAACTCAACGCATCCAGCCTGAAATTGACAGTCAAATATTTTTATGCGAAGCCCTGGTATAATCCGTTTGCTGTTTTATGGTTGCGTCGCATATTAATTTTGTTTTTTTTTTTTTAATTTTCAGACCGGAATATTTTATTAATTTATTGAGAGCTGACTACTGAGAAGCACACACGATTGAAGCTCTTAATGCCTAGGCAGATGCACTTGCACTAGAGCAATTATGGGAATGGATAATAGAAGATATATACTGGTTGTATACGTCAGTTCTCTGGTCTCGTTGCATCGTATCACATCACACCCACTCCCACACCCTCACACGTCGTACACAAATGCACTTTGCTGATCTTATTACCTCTCGAGACTTGTTGGGATCAGCCTCTAATTTCTAGACAGAATTCTGTCTCTCCCAGTCTGATGGATGCATCTGATTTATCAGCCTTACGTTTGTGGTAATAAATTTAGCTATCAATTATTTGAGCAACAATATACATATGTTCTACTATATTTACTTGTTTAAATATTAACAATAGTTTGTGAATGCTGAAGTTTTTTATACTTTATTTTTAATCTTTTTTATGAATGTAAAATATCAAATTTTTCATCAAACTTTTGACAATTTTCAGATTTTTTTTTGTCAATATAGATCATCACAGAAAATTAAAATTAAAAAAAAATTCCAAATATCAAAATTTTTGTGTACTATTAATCTAAATGATTTATAATCAAACTTTTGAATTGTGGTAACAATAGAAGAAGAAAAGTCTTAAAAACTGAAACTGAATGATTAAAAGTTTTTTTGTTTCAAAATAAATTTAGTATTTTTTTTTTAGTTAAAAATTGAGAATATGAATAACTTTGAATTATTAATAGAAAAAATAAATAGGCTTTCATTACTCTACAATAACAATTAATTAAATATCGAGTGCAAGCAATAAATACGAAACAATGAAATAAGATATAAATAAAATAAGAAAAAAATGTGAATGGATATTATATCAATTATCAATGATATAAATATAATATTACTTGTTGAGTTAATAAATGAGGTGGTTATATCACGTGTATTGAAACTATTTACTGACTTATATACATCTCGAGGTGTTATAGTTTGTAACTTGCTTCACACGATGTGTAGGTTTGTACCAACAGACGTGATATAGAATATATGAATAATAATGCATGTGGTTGTGTATTACAGAACATGAGCGCCGGCGCTGATCTCGATGGGGCCCACACACGTTTCTTTCCTATATATTTATCCACATATATATCTATACATATGTGAGTGTTTGTGTGGATAGGATATGGACCCCCGCATTGCATGATGCATCGAAGACTGCATGTATGTGGAAGTATAAATAGACAGAGTGTGATTCAGTGTGATTAGCGTTATCTACAACGATTGGCTTTGGCTCGGCGTGTCATCCAGATGCAATCAGGATTGGTATCGTGGGTTATTTCAAAATTATACTGTCACACCTTCAATACACATTAATAATGTCAGTGTACTTTGTCACGTTACGTGCGTCGAAATAAACAAACAAGAGCAAATAATAAAACAAAACAACTAACATAGAAGATAGAAGAAAAATAAAATATGAATTGTCTGGATTTGTTTATGGGCATCTATTGATTATCAATTTAGAATAAACGCACGGCATTAAATTATTTGAATTGATGGTTATTATATCACTGTGTACCTTGTATGTAAATTTTGTTTCAAAGCGAAGGGAGTGAAAATAAAAATTTCTTGATGGCTAATTTAATGATTTGAGTGCAGAAAACACGAGTTCGCTTTTATAATTGAGTCAGAATATTTGATTTGCTGAAAGAGAGAGAGAAAGAGAAGGTGATGCATTGATAATTATAAAACTAGAAAAATACAACATGTCAAGCTGGCTGCTGGCAAAAATGTATAGTTTATGGGTTTGGCTGCAGCATGCGGTGCATTAATGCGGCTGATTGGCCGTAGATCATCGCGACAGCGTTTACCCTCGACGAGCAGTCATCGCGCTCTTTATTAAAATATTGGGTCACCCCCGAGCATAATAAATCCGCGCAGAATGTTGCTGGTAGGCCTGACTCTACGTGCTATCGGTTTCCAAGAGAAGATTATGGCTTTTAAAATATCCTGTGGGGGAGGACGAGAAGATAAAATATAAATAAAATAAAATAAAGAATTGAAAAAGGGCAGTCTCGAGCTGCAGTCTCGTTAAGGGTATCCTTTCACGGCCTAAGTGGACGTCGGGTTCGTTAGGCGTTCACGGATGATCGCTGAGGATGAGCGGACGTGAGAACCAAAGAAAGAGATGCATCGACCAATATTTTTTACCTAAATAAATTATATGGATCTGTCAGATGGATTTGTCAATTTTTTATCGGGCTCTATCTGTGCCTTTTTTTTTAAATTTATCATTTGAATTAAATTTTATAAAAAAATGATTTGTGAAATTTTCTATCAAAATTAAAAATTTTTTTTTGCTAGCAAGCTTTGATTGAAGTTAAGATTGGAAATGAAAATATTTACCGGAAATATCAAGATTTCATCAGCCCGGACTCTAACTTGTCATCTATAATGCCAGGAGACCGTGTACGTCTTGATGCATTGCGACGACACGCTGGCTAGTCGTGTCACCACCGTCCGCATCGTGTTTTAACATATCTGTTTACACGCCCGTTAATCATGTCGACGTTGCGTTTACGCGGTCCAAATCCTCGAGATCGCGTTGACGGGAAACCAAAAAAGAATCGTGTTAGTTTATACTGAGTAAATCAAATATCATCACGTCTGATTCCTGCGATGATGGCTATCAATAATAAACTAATTTTATACCCGATCCCCAACTCAGCACCACTATTTACCATTCAGTTGCAATATGTAATTTTAAATCATCACGTTTAAATATCTGAAGCTAATTATTTTTGATGTTCAATAATTAATATTAAGAAAAATGAAAAATAAAATAAAATATTATATGCACGTGATATTTATAAGCGGATCGATCAAAGGTTTTTGCACTCGACCTTGATAGTCTGGAATCAAGTCTCTTCGTGAGTTTGATCACCCTCAGTCTCTTGTACAGTACTTCTTCACCGATCGGGGTTAACCTCACGGTTAAAGGTCAAACCCAAGCGGTTTTAATAAAAAAATTGCTACAGCTCACGTAAGTACTCTCGTCTCTCATCTCTCGTGTATTTATTTTATACATAAGTGGATTTAACGAGTATTTTGTAACTCAAAATCTAAAGTTAATTTATGACAAGGCCCAGTGTAATTTAAATCTCCTGATTTTTTATCAATCGTATCGACATCTTGGATCGTCAATGCACACTAACGAAGGATCAGCGATTGTCACCGGTGACAATTTTCGGCTCAAACACGGACCCAACAGTCAAGACTGCTTTTGTACGTGGGTATGTATAGATGTATGTTATGAAAATAAGCGACAACAACTACGAAATTCGTCTCGTTATACTCGTCACTTGACGCCGAAAATGGTCGCCTCGATACGCTGGAGGATTACAAAAAAAAAAGTGAAAAAATGTAACGTTGGTTGTCTGAAGTTTCGAGCCCGACAAGTCTTGCAGTCTTACAGTCTTACATCTTATAGTCGGTACACTCGAATGGAAAAAAATAATTCACTTGAGTTGTGAGTTTACACGCGAGCATCTGAAAATAATTAGAGAAAAAAAGAGAGTAAGAGTGAGGAGAATTTATAAAAGGAGGACTCGGATAGTGTCTGAGTTTTAGTGTGGATCAAAGAGAATCCGGAAGGTGGAGGACTGGGTATACGCGATGGCGATGGCGTGCGAGGGAGAAATAAGAAAAGTAACCATCCGAGCCAGCCGACTAAATGCATCAGTGAATACCATGACTTGTTCGTGACGGGAGGGAGTTAATAACCGTGCCGGAGATACCAAACGACAAGACGATTTCATTTTATTCTCATGAATAACTCTACGCCGATATCTCCACAATCCTCATGTACCTCCCTGGAATAACCTACATCTATACCTATATCTGTATCTGTATCTGCCGAGCGTATGGTAGATATAATGTAGAAATAGATGTATGGCGGGGTTTGTGTGGGTGTAGTGATTGGAATGAGTGGGTTGCGAGAAAGACACACGTGGAGGATGATACCGAGACCGCAGGAGCCATCGGGTTGGAACACAACGGTTCGGGAATACCCATTTATGCCACCCCTGGGAGCTAACCTGATGGGGTTATGGGCCTCCGAGGCCTACTCTTTCTGTTCAGCCGTACGACTCGCTTTCCTTCCCATTTTATTCCATATAATAATATCCCGACAGGCAACCACCCGAGTTGAAAGTACATAAACCAGATAGACGTGCTGCTGTATACCTTATTTTATACAGAATCCTCCCAACGAAAATTCATTCCCATCCTAGATTGCATATTCCGTGATAGTAAGAAAAAAATATGGATTCAGCACTATTTTTTCGCCCGCTACGGTGTCACATAAAATCGGATATTTTTTCGATTACCTCTCTGTCTCCTCTGACATATTTTCTTTATTTTTAAAACTCCCTGTTTTTTAAAACACCCGGAATTCATCTTTCATCCTTCTGCTAAAATATCTGCTACGGATTCATGAGATCATAACTTACCTGTAACACAAAAAAATAAAAAAACATTATGATAAGTCTTAACTGAGAACGGTAAAATGTGAAATAAATAAAAATGATTATTTATTGAGATGTTTGAATTCAAATGAGAAACAATAGAAAAAAGCACAAAGGAGATTTTATGAAGATCGGGAGAGTTGTTTAAAGTTTAAGTTAAAAATGACGATAAAAAAAGGATTATGCAAAAAAGTGTGGAGTGTAAAGAAATGAATGAGGCTAGAGGACAGACTAAAGTACATCAGTAAATCAGAAGGTAGTGTAATGCTGTGTAACTTCCCGAAGCAACACTAGTCACCTAGACGCGTCGTCGTGGACGCGGAAACTTTCCGGTGTCGCGAGGTTCTCTATAGGAAGGCTTTGTTGCCGGTGTTGTTGTTGTTATTGTAGGACTACTGAAGAAGGAAGAAGGGTGTCTCTTCGCTCAGTCAGAGGGTGTAGCGCCGGCTTATTCATTCCTCAGGAAGCAAAACGAAGGAAACGGATGACACGACATGCAGATCATCCGACCAACAGACTCAGACTACCGACCAACCAACCAACCGACCGAGGAGTATAGCTTTGTACTGGCTTTGTGATAAGCTACTACTTTCTTTAATATCATTGATCACCTTTTGTTCTCCAGTCAAGTTCTATTTTCAGAGATATACTCATAATATGTATTCATAATATTCGTATTCAATCAACCAAGCTCTTACTTTTATGCACGACACAGAACTAGATCATAAACTAGTTAGTTGTTACCATTGTCATTGTCATTGTGGTCTGTTGGTGATTTGTGATGGTTAAAAAAGGATACAAAGTGAGAAACAAAAAAACAAAAAGAATATGTCCAATGGCCTTTCCACTGAGATTTAGTTTCAACGCTATTTGATTTAAGTACCTATAGAAATACAAATCAAAGCTACTGGGTAGTAACTCATGCAAGTCGATTGCCCACAAGATTCGTTCGCATTTCGATATATCATTCTGAAAGTTTCCTATAACATACTCGCACACTCTGGTCCCGTATGCTTTGCAAGATTCGACATTTTTACGCGTCCGTAAGGAGCGATTGTTCCGCTGGTGGTTTGGGAAACGACACACCAAGTTATTTGTGAAGAATGGGATTGAGAAATACTGCAAGGTCGTTTCGCGGATCCGTTACCATTACCGAACAGGGAACAGGGTGAGAGTCGAATGGATTTCAGATTTGTAATAGGAAAGAGAAAACGACAGAAAAATAAACATTTTTGACTATAGAAAACATACTTATACTTATACTGATACTTATATTTAGACGGTTTGGTTTTCGTTCATGAAGTATGCTAAGTTTATGTATGCCATGGGATGTCGCCCTTGTAAAACCATTTCTCGATAACGCATCACCGCCGTTACGTCTCGATGTATTTTGTGTGTGTAAGTATTGACTGTGCATTATATATGAGTCTATATCGTTTGGTTGATCGGTTTATGGTTTTATATTTCTGTTGGGGTTTTACAATGATTGGAAACGCCGGGAATATTGTGGAGATACGGAGAGAGAAAGAAAACAGGTAGGTTGTGGATGCATCGAAGAATTTCTGTGTGGGTTAAAATAAAATGAAGGGAAAGGAAATAGGAAAAAGGAATCGTCGATTCTCAAACTGAGGAAAGAGAGACATGATCATAAAAATTGTATAAGCAACCTCTTAGAAAACGATCGGCTGTTTATCTCCAGGGAGAAGTTGAGTCCTGCCGGACACATTTAAACGATTACCAGCGATGCATTTTTTAGCGAGCCTTCTTCGACGCCTTTAAATTTAACGTCCCAGTATGGCTGATGCCTGATGGCTGGTGCAGTCAATGGCGATTGGTGCAATGAGTGAAGAGATGAAAAAGAGCGAGAGAAGAAAGGAAGTAATAAAAGAAAAATAAAAATGAAGCAAGTTAAGTTAACGAGTATGAGTATAAGTATGAGTGAGTCTGTCTTAGTCTTGGTCTTGAGTGAAGAAGATCATTGAAGGAATACCTTTGCAATTACAGTCGTCCTTATAATTCGCGATCTGGAACGAGCTTGGTTGTTTCGCTTGCTCAATTACAGCAGCCCGTTCTTCGCTACACTGCTCAGGACTAAACGAAAGAGGTAGAGGATAAGGATGAGCATGAGAAGGCAAAGAACTAAACCGGGTGCCTGCCGGGCCTGCACGCTCACCAGGTGCCTCAGCAAATTGGCATCTCAACGTTGGCCAAAATGGCGGCATAAGGCATAAGGGAGTACAAAAATGGCCCAAAAGCGCAAAAGAGTAAATTTTTCACGCTGATTCTTAAACATTTTCTCGTATCATAAAGTATGAAAGTGACTTTATACACTGATGACGGTGATGTTGGTTGTGAATGTGTTTTGTTGGTTTGTGGACCCGGTGAGAGTCGGGAGTCCGCCCGGAGTTCGGAGTACCAGCAGTTGACTGGTTGACTTGTAGATTTATTGACGAATTTAGCCGCACATTTGTTCGCTCGGGATTTCAATACAATTGAAGGCTTTAGCCATTGTCCAGCCGATCGACCGGACATTTGGTATTGTAATGGCCCCGTCTCATCGCGCACCTCTCGCGGACAGACCATGAGACTTTGTTTTAGTTTTTTCTGGCTCGGTCGTTCAGAATATATCCACTGACACCAACAAAACTACGACTAGGATCGATCGGTGGATAGAAAGGAATATTATCGTTGGTTGTTAAACTTCAGACTTGGATCTACACGCGGTTTCTATATTTTGAAACCACTGGTATATATGCGAAAGAACCTAAAAGACAGAGACTTAGATAAGGAGAAGAAAGGATAACAGCACAAAGAACAAACGACGAAATGAGAATAGCCAAGGGCTTATACACTCGATGCGCTCGAGAGATAGTCATGGCACGTACCAGAGACCCCGGTATCGAATAATTGGCTCCTGAGGCAAGTGCATGTCTCGTACATGTTCTCTATTACATGCTTGTGTCTACTCAAAGCTGATATCTACCGGTCATAAGCCATATTTTACCTATCAAGCCTAGTCTGCTCGTTTTCATGAAATTTTACGCAAAGCAGAATATATTTCACGTGACTTTACTATTTTTCAGCCGGTGACACAATTAAACCAGCATATGTATGGCAGAGAATAGCATACAGCAGGGTGAGAGTGTGTAGTAGACCATAATTTCATCAACGACGAGCATGTGTGCTCTGGCTCGCTCTGGAAGCTGGGTATATGCATTTGAATTTGATTAGTGGTACAAGGGATGAACAACGAGAGGAGGTAGAGGTATAGATGATGGTGTTGGTGGTGGTGACACCCTTTCCTACCGCAATACCAAACCCCAGCTTCCCAATAGCGAGCCAGCTAGCGTTAGATGTAACTCTGCAATTATTCAGACACATATCAAAGCATAGTAGAAATTTTTGAAGCCTTTTGTGCGATGCGAATAATCATTTATGTCTAAGCTCAGAAGATAGAAAGCTATTCTTAGCCGAAGGTAAAATGGGCACTGATGAAAAAGTTATTTGTGAGTCATTCGGTCAAGGTCTTTTCTTGTTGTTGGGATTGATGAAATAACAGGCACACTTCCAAGTAGATCGGTAAGCTCGTAAGATGGTAAGATGGTAAGCCTTGCTCCATTGGAGTTATGGCGAATGATCACACAATCCCTGGGTATCAATCACTCGTTCGTTCACTGGGCGTCTCTCGTATTGTAACTCTCTTGCCTCCATACAACGAGAGTTAGCCAACAGGGTAGTAAACCGTCTTTACGAGCTTTTTTTCAGCTGATTTGTGGAGACATGCAGCACGTGTTTTTCCTCACTTACATTTCTCTCTTTCTCTTTGTAAAATTTATCGGATTTCGTTACATAAAAACGGTAATGGACTGGATGTAGCAGTAAAGAGAATAAAAAAATTATAAATCAGTATATAAACATTATTTTTTATCGTCCTATGAAACAGATACCCGCCCACTTGAATCCTAACTGAAGATAATTAAATCGAATTTTAATAGGACCGTTAAACAGAGACATTACTCGGTCCGAGACTGATGAAATGAATTTTATTCGGATAACTGTGATTATAAAGAGACTGACTACGCGTTGGATAGATAGAAGCGTGGAGTCAAAGTGGTCTCTGGGTCAGCGTGAGTATCGGGGGTTTATTCATTTCATCTATAGATGGGATTGAGTTTTGTGGGATGAATAAAGAATAAGAAAAAGGAATATTCACGAGATGGTTCTTCAAAAAGATCGTATAAGTAAGCCAGAGGAGAACAAACTCAGTCAGCTCTTTTCAATACACAGAACACCAGTATGGCGGTCCCTTATTCGCTCCAGGATGGATTCCCATTCGTCCAATCACTCCCGTTCTTCTTTATTCTCTTGTTCATCTTCTCCACCTCGAGCATCAACCAGCAATTCTGGCGCGAGTGAAACAACACTAGGCCGTGTATAACCAACTGCAGATATATAGATAGATAGATATAGGCACACAACACACCCAGCAGTAAAAGCAGTAAAAGACCCAGAGGAAGAAGGATACTCATACAAACTGTTATGGAAGAGAGTGAATGCGTGTATGAGTTTAAGGCAGGCATATACCCAGAGCAATAACGACGAGCATCACCAGACGCTAATAACATACCGTGCCTTCTGCCCATAGGCCATCGCTGGGCAATCAAACGCGACCAAATAAAAATCACTCGGGGAATTATTATGGTGGACGGAAACACGACGATGACGGACCAGCCGATACGATGGAAATAACTCGCTTTTAGTTGAAGTGTATGAAGAAATAGTCCCTCTTATGGATACCAGTTAACAACATAAACAGGAGTGAATGAGTCGATGTAAAAAGCATTCCTACTTGGGTTGGTTAAGAGTGTTAAGACCTGTGAAATGACAACGCTTTGTTACGGTTTGTCCTGCTCTCTTTACTTCTCTGTAAGACTAGCGTTGCCGATGGCGCTGAAGGATGAACGCCTCGGAACGCCACTTGTTTTTGTGGGTCCAGAGTTGTCCTCCGGTTACGTTGAGGCTCTGGAATTCACGTTCCTCCGAGAAAGAAAATGAGCCATAGCCATAAGGATGACGAGTTGTATACTTTTATACACTGTGAAGATCGCGGGGGAGAAGAAGAAATGAGAACAGAAATATAATGTCGATGATGATGATGATGATGATGATGATGATGATAATGATAATGATGATGACGCTGAAGGATGATGAAGGTGGAACGTAACCCCGAGACGCGTTTATAATCATCATCGTGGGAAATTTGTGATACACAACAAAGCATGTGTGTTCATACACATTTAAGTTCTTGCAGAGTAAATGAGTAATAAAAATATAAATAATAAAGTAAGAGGAAGACTTTGACCTTCACATGCACGCATCACTGCCCTTGGGTGGTACTCGGTGCTGCAATGAGTTGGAGTGTGCGATGAAAGAGGCGGAGGAGGAGAAAATGAAGACAGGGTTAAGAGCTAAAGGAATATTGCTGCAGCGCTTAGCCAAAGAATAGCTCACCGCAATGAAGATTTTAAACTTGTACCCACACGTTTGCCAGCAGTTGTTTATTTTGTTTTCCTTATTTCTTTTGCGCAGATCGCGGTCTTTGTATAGGGAGGTCTGCAAGTAATGCTCAATGTTCAATGACAAAACCGAGTTCAGAATGTTTGAAGCCTTAAACGAGTTGATATTATCCGGTGTGTGAATTTAGAAAGTAAAAGGGAGCACAAGAAGGAGAGTAAGAAGATAAGAAGCTGGAGCAGGAGTAGAAGAAGGAGGAGGAGGAGGATTGAAACCAGATGCATAAATTGCTGGATAATTGGCACAAGGCATCGAGGCCAGGCGATTGTCATCGCTTGGAGGTCGTCCTTGTCAGCAGGGCTCTCTTACCACTGATATTCAGACGCTTCTCATCGGAATCCTGCGTCTTTCTTTCTTTAATTTCGTCCTTGGTGAATCCGAGGCAGCACATCGATATCTCGACATCAACTGGTGGTGCACTTTTCGTCTCGCATAATTATCGAGCGGCGGACATCACACACTAGAGACAAGGCATCACCGAGATGGAAAGACCCAAAGAAAGAAACAGAGATAATGCTTCTCTAATTATTCCTCACCAACTCGTGACTACACTCACACGATTTAAGATATACCGTACACCTGAACCAATTCGTTGCTGCATTAATCACACACACATACATACATACTCATACTTCGTACCACACGTTGCACGCTCTACGGTAATATAATACAAGTGGATGGAAGAGTACATCACATTAATTTTAAACGTTTAATCAAGTGTTAATGAAAATTCAATCGATTCTCGAGTAATAAATGGATAATGGATAATGTAAGGGCCCAAGTCGATGATTTCTGCAGTAGCTAAATCCAAGCAGATACGCCCCGCAAATGTCCGCCTTTTGCATACTCCATGTAAATACGAGCTTTAGCTATACATGTATATTTATTATTATATATTGTATATATATGTTGTACACCCTTTTCTGAGCAGACGATGTTCAGCCGTGCGTTTCCTCCAACGTAGTGTACGCCTCGCGAAATGCACACAAGCCACCCGTCGGGCGATACAAGCAGCACGCGAGGAGAACCTAACAGAGGCAGGTGCTCCGCCCGCCATTGGCCACCTCGTGCCAACATGGCCGGTACTTTATGTGTGAGTGTGTTATACACTCTTTTCCCCGAATAGAATGCATCCGGCAACTTTTCACCCTTTACTTTCCTTTTAGATCTCTCAGCATGTAGTATACAGTATATAGTGTAGGGAGGCAAGCTTTGTAATATCTGTGCTCACTCACGGTGCAAACAACAATGAGAAATTCGGTCGATAAGGTTAATCTTGAAAATCATGCCGGAAATAGTATTGCGGTGGATCGTAGGCAAGAGTAGCAAATACAAGAGCCTACTGTTGTTCAGGGAAAGGGAATTTCAATCAACCACCCAGCGGTCATTAATTGAGGTGAATGAGAATGCGTTTCCTTGTCAGAAAATCAACAATAAAATAATTGATTTTTTATATTTATAGAACAAAAAGCTAATTCAGGATGACGAGGAGTTTGCACAAGATATTAAAGATTAATCTTATTTTTTTAAACATTAATTTAAATAAAATCGAGAAAAATAGTTAGAATTTTTGCAATATTTTGTTTGAAAATTGTGGATTGCTCAGTTGTATGGAGCTTGGTTGAGTTAAACAGTTCTACCGGTTGGTCTGGCGTGTAATGGCCGACAGGGAAGAGCCCTCCCAGGTCCAAGAGAGCAATTAGAAGTACTGAGGTAAACACAGAGTGAGTATATAAGTGTATATACTCACAACGGTTCTCCCTTTATCCCTTCACGAGCAGCCAATGGGGCTTTATTCAGAATAAAATGAGCTCTCGTGTGCGTTATTTTCTTCTCGCTGGAACGTTAAAGCTGTAATTAAATATTCCAAAGGGGCCATGGCCCTCCGAGCTGGCTTCAGGCCCGACGCTTGCTCCTAAGAATCGCTGGGACTCGTTTCATTCTCTGCATTTTGTTTTATTATTTTATTTTATTTGTTCTCTTTAATTTTTATTCTTTTTCAAGCCTCACTATGAGTTTGTAGCCATGTTGTCTGAGATAGACACAAAGTCGTCGGATTTCGCGCGAACCCGAGGCTGCGAAATAAGCTAAAATATCTGTATATATGTATTATATGTACATACATTGATACGTAGTCCCAAACAACAAACTGCGCGGGCCTCAGGGAAGTTATACGTTTCTATAAATCATTCTCAGTCCCTCAAAATAGTTACCTTGTATTTATGAGCCTTTCAAATAAGTCTCGAAACCACGCCCTGTCTTTTATGTGTATCTGATTTTTGTTAAGCAATACGAGTCTTGTAACCCGTACAAGTACCCACTGCGTTGCAACTGATACTACTGATGACAACTTCTCAACCTGCACTAGATACATAAATCATGATCGTGATATGTAATTGAATCATCTAACGGGAAAGTTTATCATAATTATTGGTTGTATATTTGTGAATGTTGTGATTTGTAACATTTAAAATATAAATTCTAGTACTTTTTTTTATAAAAAAAAAGTAGGATAGTACAATGAGCAGACATCGGACAATTTTTTATTTTTTGATACAACTAAATTATTTATAAAAAAAAAATTACACTTGTAGAGATTAAAAAAAACTATAAAAGTCCATTTTAACTCATTTATACGTAATAAAAACTTTTAAAATTGTTAGATGTTTGCTAATTTTTGTATCATAAAATATTTAGAATTTTTGTTTGTCTCAAGATAAATATTTTTTTCGATTACTTTTGTGTATTGTACCGAAACAATAAATACAAAGCTTTAAGACTTTAAAATGTAATTATTTCTTAGCATAATATTTTTCAAAAGAATGTCATATTCAGCATACACAGCACAACAACAATAACAGAAGAAAGAACCATAACAATTTTTTCACCAGCAATGGCATATAACTCGTTTTTCGGTAATGCAAAGAGTAATTAACATTCCTCTTTTAATTACAACCCAGAACCTTCTCAACTCTCATGCTCTCTTTATAAACAAAAACCGCTTTCATCTCTCTCATTTAGGTGGCTGGTATTCAGTAACCCCTGGTAGTGGCACCCATTAGCCCGTAATACGAACCTCTTTCTATATATGTGGATATATAACATATAACACACATATATATTTCTGGAAAAGCATTCACGCCGTTTCAGTAGACATATATACAGTAAACCACGTGCGCAATATTTCCCTCCCTTTTGTGCCGCCTACACCATCGGGCAACTTTTATTTCCACCCACTCGGTAAATGCATTTTACAATTAACGGAATTAATATCGGAGGTTGTATTTATTATGGGCTTTTGATATAGGTGGCTACCGCCGAGTGTACCGGGCGCCGTTTGTTTCGCATTCGCTCAAACGACCGATGCGGTCAACAGAGACCGGGAACGCGATGCAGAGAGGAGTCAGGGGGCCTTGATCACGACGCGAGGGTGTGTTGTAGTTGATAGCACAGGAGCCAGGAGGAAGCCCACCGAGGGATGAGTGCCAGCGGATTCGCAGCTTTGTACGCGAGCACACGTGCGGGAAATGCTTCCACGCCGAGTAGAAATGTTCTCTGTCCGAATTTCCACGAGCTTGTGCATCATCATCGATGCGCGTGCTCAACCGTGTAGCCCGATCCAATCCGGATTTCCGTGTGCGAACACCCGTGCGACCTTGTGTGCATTTCACCGGTCACACACTTATTTATTTCTCTCATAGACACATCAAATGCGTACGCATGTAGAATGTCGTAGAATATCGATCGGAAATTCTCTCAAAATTAGAGATTAAAAAAGATATATTAGTAATAGGAAGTTTTGGAAAATTAAATGTCCTGAACCCTTTTTTTTAAATTAAAATAAAATAAAGTTAAAAATAATAATATTTTTTATCAATAATTCAGATAATACACCGTAAAAAATTTAGGTATTTATTTTATTTACAATTTCTGGCTGTATGCGCGATTGAAAATTTTATCAAATATGGAGGTGATTTGGAACAAACAAATGTTTACTTTTTTAACATACTAAAGTGTTTATGTCTGGAAATGTTGTTCTATAAAAGTTTAATCACTCAGCTGTCTAGTCATGGTGGAATAACATTACTAAGTCCACCCCTTGGACAAAGGTTAATCGGACATTTGATGTCTTTAAAAAGTATCCTCGATTCCGGAACGACATGTTACCTGTCGCTCAGTATCAGGAGACACTGGGCCACAGGACTCTAAATTTCACCCCATATATAAAATATATATAATAGAGAGTAAAATAAAATATTAGCGGTGTGTTGGGTAAATATAGAGAGATCTCGAGCATAAAAGTACACAATGGTCGAGGAGAAACAGCGGGTGGAGTGGCGGATAACTTTAATATAGTTTAAATTCTCCCTAAGGACTGAAGAAGATCGGCGACAATTACGGGATGCCTGAAAGATTTATAGGAAAAGAGGAGTCTGATGGCTCACAAAAGTTTTGTGTCTCCGATGAAAGAGATTCAATCTCTCCCTTATATATTATTTTGAGTATCAATCCCTCTCACTCTCAGTAACATTTTATCCAAACTCTCGGTCTCTTTTTCCTTTCCTATCTCTTTCTCTTTCTCTTTGTAACCGTGAATAAATTAGAATTCGAGTATCTGCGGTGATGTATAATGTAATGGATACCTCCGGACGACGGAGCCGCCGGCAGGACTGCCCGACTGATTAATTATTTCGGTTTGAGCCTGGAAACTAACAACCGCGAACCACGGCTGAGTCTCCTGGTTCCTACTCAAGTCTCATTCTCGATTCCCGAGCCCATCTCGTCTCATTCGACTACTTCTCGGAACACTATTCTTGACGATATTTGACGCTCTTGTGTCCTTCGACTTAATATATTTCATTTTTTATACATATTATTATAATTATTAACAACCGTGGCCGATTTGCTGTCCCTTTACTTATTCGATCCGACCCAACGAATTCATCAGAGTTATTTTAATTTACAAATTCAAATTATTATCCTCTTTTATAATTTTTATGATAATCAAATCAATAATAAAAACCATATACTATAGAAATAACTCTATGGCTAAAAAATATTTTCTATTTCTGTCTCAAGTATTTATAAAAATTTTCTAAAAAAAAATAACTCATAAAATTCAAAATATAAAGATCGAATTAACCAAATGATTTTACTTCTTATTATTAACGATAATTTATTTATTTATACGTCTTTAAAATCAAAATTATCAATAATTCCTATTATATATTTTTCTATATTTTATTTAGAATAAGTTAATTTTTGGTAAATATTTAACTTACTTTTGATAAATATATTCAATAATATTAATAACAATAATAAAAATAAAACATTAATAATTAAATGTAAATGAAGAATGCTACGGCAAATTAAAATGACGAGGAATAGAAAAATGGGCGTCTAGCTGGCTACCACAAGTAGAAACATTAAGAAATACGAATAAGAAAATGATTAAGATGGCTGATGGCCGAGAGGCCGGTAGAGTATAGACTAAATTCAAAGATCATCTGCCGCTATAAAAGTCTGCCAGCTGGCAAAAAAGTAAAATACAAAGGTTCCCTCTATACTATTCGAATTTCTTCTTTTTTCTTAATGTTGCTGGCGTGTCGCTGCTTATTTTCAACCCGCTGCATACCTGTCTTCAAGCTACTGCGACTTGGATCAAATATTTGTTGGCATCTATCCGGAGCATATTCAAAACAATATTTCAGCCAGCAATTTACCAGTGATTTCGCCACCTTACTAATTACTTATCTCTCAATTATATACAAACTAATTTTCGAATAAAATGAAAAATAAAACTTTAAACTTTAGCTAACTTGAGATGCAAACATTTTCCACAATTCACTCCTTGGGATATTGTAACTCCTTGGTTCGGGTTGGGCGCAATCTTATCGGCGTTCTGCCGTGACTCGCCCTTCCTTTCTTGGATGTAAGCCTTCTCAGGAGAAAGAGTAGAGGAATAAAAGCAACCACCAACCCAGTGGCGAATAGAAGAGAAAAGACCGATAGCAGTGAGCAGAGAGCGAACAAGCTAAAGCGAGTATAGCAGCCAGTCAGGCAAGTCTTGATCCACGTACCCGTTACCCTAGAGGGTAGCTCTGCTCTCTCTCTCACTCTGTTCTGTTCTGTTCCATGTTCTGGGTACCGGCGAGTGTGCGTGAAAGAGCTACCGAGCTCGGATAAAATTGAGAGAGAAAGCAATGAGGTTGGGTGGTTACCCGTCCCTCCGAGCTAGGTAGAGAAGGGGTGGCGTGATAACGTCACGCTCTGACAGAGTGCTGCTGCTATCGCGCCGCCACACGCTGGCAGAGAAACAAAATGGAACCGACGACCCTTGCTACAACACTACCCGCGTCTTCGACAGTTTCGTTTCGTTCAGTCTGACTACCCGACTTTCCTTTTCCTACCTACAGTATCTAACACTAAACATAT
The DNA here is from genome assembly GCF_020080835.1 of Cotesia glomerata. Taxonomy (NCBI): domain Eukaryota; kingdom Metazoa; phylum Arthropoda; class Insecta; order Hymenoptera; family Braconidae; genus Cotesia; species Cotesia glomerata. Next base: position 32,736,575 of record NC_058158.1, read on the forward strand.
ACGGTAAGTATCTAGAGCCGATGACTCTTTAAATAATACCACCCTGTAAATATTCCTATCCATGTATTGCTTTCTCACCTCTCAGCTCTCTTGTATTTTGTTCTGCTGAGTTAGTTCCCGATAAAAAGTTCCCTTGTTATACATCCAATATATTTTATTATCCTATGTGTGAACTAGACACTGATAGGATTTGTTTCAATTTAATAATATATTAATTATTATTATTATTTTAAAATTATTTAAATCAGAATGAATACATTTAAAAGTTTTAAAAGACGAAACTTTCTTACATTAAGCATGAAAGTTTAGAGAATTCACAACTGAGATAATAAAAACGAGACGTCAAGTCACGGAGTCAAGATCGTGTCGAGTTGAGACAGCCATACCAAAAAGCGAAAAGCACCTGTACTTCTCGAAGAATCACACGCACAGCTCCCGTGTTAAATCGATGCATAAAATTTCCCTGTATCACATATCACACATATCGTATTATATCTTAGTGTAGAGGTTCTTATCTTATAACTTGGTGATTCCTCCGCGTGTTCCCTCACAGTGTTCAGAGTTAGCGGTATAATTTATCTCCCTACATCGCAGGCGTCTCGTGACAACGCGTTGTTCATGCAAAACACCCGTACTAAATTATCAATAAAACGAGATATCTTTATATAACTACACTGTAAGAAATTTGCGGAGTGAACGCGGAGTGAATGAAGAGTGAATGATTTTTAATTGATTCACTCCCAGCGGGAGTGATATTTACTCCGGGAAGGAGTTAATTTTTATTAATAATAAAATTCACTCCGCATTCACTCCCAAAATAAATTAATTTAGAAATAAATAAATTTTTATAAAGAAAATATTTTTATAAACCCTTTTTATATTATTAAAAATTAGCGGCATGACAATTTCGAATAACCAACAATAAACAAATACAATTAATGTTTTTTTTCTCATCATTATGCCACTAAATGAAATTTCAACTGTTCAAAATATCAAAATTACGTGATTTGCCAAACTCAATTAGGATAAAAAAAAAAAAAAATTTAAGAAAAAATTTTTTTAACAAATTTCAAAAATTCATATGTTTGAAAAAACAAAAAACACAGTTCCAAAAAGTTCAGGATCTTTTAATATTGGTACAAGGTAGTAAAAAAATTTGAGCAAAAAATTTATAGTCGACGGTCAATTTTGACAATTTTCAAAAATTCAAAATTTCACAAATTGGAGATTTTTAAAAATTTTTTTTTTAATAGCCCCAAGTATTCCCTTTGAAACTTACTTAATGCGATTTTTTTAATTGCAATAGTTTTCGAGATTTTTAAAACATAAGTTTAAAAAATATGGAAAATAGTGAAATTTTAGATTTTGCATAACTTTTGAAAAAAAATTTTTTAATTTTTTTCTTTTGGCAGAACTTTGTTATAAGATAAAAGAAAACTTCTGACCAAAATTTGTCCAAATTGAAAGGGGTTGAATCCAACTATTGGTCGATTTAACGTGGAATGACCCTTGAAGTAAATTAATTTTGAGATTTTTTTTGTAGAACGAAAATTTATCCTTATTTTATTCATTTTAAAAACTTCGAACGCGGATATTTTTCGGAGTGAAATTCGAAATCACTCTGAAATCACTCCGCAAATAAAAACTCCGGATTCACTCCCTACGCGGAGTGATTAATTACTTCACTCCCGAACTCCAAGTGATGGGAGTGAATGGAAGTGAAATTCACTCCCGATTCACTCCGGATTTTTTACAGTGTAACTATAACTTATATTTTAAATTAAAAATCGCTATAAATGTTATTACAGCGTCTAAGCATCGTCATATCGACCGTCGCGTCTCCAGAGCCCTTTTCTGTAGTTCTTCTATAGCTCTGTTGGATTTTATACTATACCCTGGACCAGCAGAATAAACTAGGATAAATGTCCAGGAAATATAGTGGCCTCCGACGGCAGCCACCGGAAATGGGAGCTTGCGATCGGATACGGATATGTATTTCGTTTGGCACAACATTTTTTTTTTTTTCGTTTACACGTTATATATCGCTTACAAGCTTTTTTTTGTAACAGTTTGTATGAGTTTTGTTATTTTTTTTACCTAACCACAAGAGTTTTTGATATCCGGAGGGCGAATGTTGGAACTGGATGGTGTTTTATCGTGATTAGTGATTAGATTGTCATGTCGATTTCGACTTTACTTGACAATCAAGACGCGCATTGTTCTTGCTTGTCCTTTCTTATTTCAATTTACAAGGACAACAATAAAGAACAAAAGCAATATTGTTGTTGCTGTTGTAAATTTTATTGTACTCCGTTGTAGTGACGAGTTATCAGAAGAATCGAAGATCGAAACTCTTATTAAACGACGCTAAAACAAGCGAACAACAAAGATGCCAAATGATTAAAAGTCTTTGGAGGATGCCGCCATCGCGAGTTGTAAGCGAGGTTACACAGCTGGCAGAGGTAATTGCGCCACGTGATTGTTGGTATAGTACCACCAGCAATGTTCTCCACCCTTTTATGTTCTGCTTGCATTCTACTCATTCACTCAACTCCCTCAATTTTGTATCTCCCTCTTTCTCTTCCTTAGTATCTTCTATCCACTGTTCGCCATTCGCCATTCGCCATTCGCCATTCGTCTGTACATTCTCTTCTCCTTTTCCGTGGGTCTCTTCACCACGGACTTTCCTACTACACTCTCTTTCATCCTCGTCTTCTCAGCTCCAGGTCCTCTGGCTCTCTGCTCTCTGTTCTCTGCTCGGTGTACCAAGTTCCCACCCCCCAGGAGAAACGAGCAACGAGCAATTTCATTACTGCTTAACGCCTGTCATAAATCTCTGCGGGCACCCCATCCCCTCGCCCACCCACCCATCGACCACCCTCGCATACACTCCCTCCAGCTCTCTTCGATCCTCTGATCTCTTCTTTCATTCTCCAGCAGCAACATTTCTCCTCGTTTTCCTTTTCCTCTAAGCCTTTTCCCGTATTCTGCAACCGACTCCTCATTTCTATTCAATTTTTCTTTTTGCTTAAACTTTTATTCGCCTATTTTTCTTCATTCTTGTTTTATTTATTTCTTTAAAATTTTATTTCATTTCACGTATCATTTTTAATTGACATTTTTGTCTTAATAATTTAATTATTCTCACATTTAAAAAATTTTCTCTCTTCTTTTTATCCTTAATTCTTTATTTAATTTAATTAATTTTTTAGTGTCTCTACCCATCCTCCCTGTAAATGTAAGGACATATAATCATCAAGATGATGGTTTCACAAAAAGAGGTCTAAGCGCGTTTCGATGGCAAGAAACACCCAAAGACGAGAAAGACAGAGTAGTCGGCACTCGGCAAGTTGTTCGCGGAGATCGGAATGCGTAGATGGCATTGTCAAGGGCGCCAATGAGTTTGGTGGGGTCCTCAAGGCGTTGATGAGCCGGCGCGTCTCCTGAATATTTTCTCTTGCAATCTACTCGAACTCATTCTCACCATCCGAGCAACCGGAATGCAACTTGGGTTCTATCACTATAAGATCGTAAAAAAATTGTCACTTTTGTCCCTCTTTTGTCTTGCTCGAATCAACTAAACAAAACAACTAAACCAGCATACAACCAGTTGAGTAAAAACAAAATTATATGAACGAGGAAGCGAGAGGTAAAATAACAGCGATCACCTGGTAATCTGAGACGGAAAAGAAGACGATGAATAATCAAACAAGCTAAAAGAAGAGTGTAGTGTGTATAACTGTATAGAATTACTAGCTCTTTTTATTTTAAAATAAAAACTCCGAGAGTTTACTTGCAATGCTGGTAAATCAGGAGTTAAGAGTCAAGAGTTGAATTTATCTGTTTTAGCTTAGAATTATCCCAGATAAACAGACGGTGGGTTAGGATCTGTTTATGCACGAGATTACCATTAGAAGTGCACAACTTGTAAATAAATTAATTTATAAATATACAATCTCACATATACTTGCTAACCAGAGGTTTAAGATTAGACGTTTTAATAAAAATAAATCCGAGCTTAAATGATCCCATGAGAAATAACTAATTAATACACGGTTCATTAGCGTCAATCTCGGTATGTCAATTCCAAGAAACGCTTCGGCTTGGATAAATCCGAGAATTATATCTTTATGTTTATGTTTATTCTCATGCCCATTGGCCTATCTCATTTGCTCGGTAACATTTCTTCAACATAGAACGTTGTTATTGAACCTTATATGGAGCACCGCAATTGAAGCTGAGTGGCAAGTAGCCGCGGACACTTGAGAAATGCGCGAGGACATAATCGTCCCAACTATTACAACATTTTTACTTGCTACCCTATTCGGCGTGAAACGCTTCTCTGTCATTATCATCATTATAATCAACATGAACATCAACATCGCGGCCTCGCTTGTCTGCATTTTCACGAGCAAGAAAATACACCAATAATAACAATAATGATGTTGATGATGATGATAATGAAAATAAAACAAATAGAAAACGTGAAGTTGTTACGCTCCGCGAGGGATGAACGATGGAGCGTAATCGACGTTGGAACTTGCCAAGTGATATTCCGTGCGTAAAGATCACGGGTATTTGAATGCCCGCAAGTTCTCGCGGTTAATGTTGAACCTGAGGTTATTCTAATATCTCTTGCCGCAAAAAAAAAGTTAAGTAACGCAACAAAGTCAGTCTAGAAATTAAATGGATCTTATAAAAAAATAAAAGCCCTACATTTTCCATCTCATTACACAGACCTGCAGAGATCTTAATCGCTGGAAATTTATAATTAAACATGGAGAATTCAATAGCTATTAATCGATCATTGATCTGCTAATTAAACCCCGATGTGAAACAAATGATTGTAAGTATAATTATTTATTTATACTTTTGCATTAGTTTATAGAAATAATATAAAGACTGGAGTAGTTTATGGAGGAGAGAGCCAAGTGTGTTAAAAGCCAGACAGACGTGGAATGATAAGGCCAAGAAAGGTAGATAAGAAAAGATTGAGATCGAGTATCAAAGGACCCGATCTGTCCAGTTGAAGTCGTAGTCTTAGTCCGGGTCGGCTCAGGCTGAAGCTGATGCGTACCCGGTACCGAGTGTCAATGTCGACGGTCTAATCATGACTAATGGTTCCCGAGCCGTGCGTGCAAGACCTATATAATACTCTTCGCTAGCATGTCTATTCAGGCTTAATATATATCTGCACTATAATCTCAAAAGCACTTTGTTAAATCTTAATCCTCGGTAGATCTTTATCTATTCGCTTTTATATTAATATCATATCATACAGAGTCAGGTTTCTAGTTATCGTAGCCAAGAACTTCAATTTATTGAATTTGCATAGAAAAATTTCTTATCGAAGTTCTTCAAGATGTTGCGCGATTTATTTACCAGAAAAATTATAATTTATAGTGAAAGTTTATTCAAATATTTTAAGTGTTTAGCATGTAATGTTATGTTATGAATAAAAATGCTATTTAATGTCGGCTCGGTCATTAGATTTCAGGATACGTAGATGTCATTAAGCATTACGAGAGGACGAGAGATGGAATGAGATGGAGATGGAGATGGAGGATTGGATATGTATTAATGTATGAGGACAGAGGATAGATGTATACATAGATATATATGAATGTATGTGAGCTGAGATGGAGATAGAGATGGCTATCCATGATATAAGATCCGAGGATCCCGTAGGAAATCCCGGGAACGGATCTATCTTACCCCGAGGGATACCCATCAGAGGGGATGGGGTCCACCTGTCAGCCTGAATTAAAGGATGGTCGGGTCGCGCCGGCCTCTCAGCTGAGAGACGCTACTCACTTCGCTCTTGAACCAATTGAACCGTCTTCTGGATAGAAGTTGAAGTAAGTAGTCTAGTGTCTGTTACGGTATGTAACGACAGAGGAACATCCAAGGTCTCCTTTGCTATTCGCTGGAGAAGAGTTTGCTTTTACTTGAGCTTGTGCTTCTATCTGGGAATAAGAAACTGCTAGTACGAAGTACGAAGAAAAGGAGGAAATTTAGAAAGAGACTGCGCCACAGGAGACCCGTTTCTCACGAAAGGTGCCCGAGAACATTTTTGGAAACCCAGAGAGCGTTTCTTCGGGTACGGAATACACGATGATGCTTTTTAGCTCGGTCTAGACTCTAGACGGTTTATCGAGAAAAAAAACTCTTGCTTTTTTAATAATGGACTCAAAATGCTGGTAGCAATAAATTCTGTATTTTTTTATCTTTTTTTTTTTTTTTGAATGAATAAAATCAGTAATCGAAAAAATTAAATTGAATGAATTGCATATAATGAAAATTTAACGTTCGATTATATTGTAATTCAATGACGAATTATTAGAATGAAAATATTAAATTACCGTGTCACATAAATATTGCGGATAAATGAAAAAAAAAAAAACAATAATTAAAATTTATAAATAAATATTTATAATGTTGTTGATGATAAAGTGTGCAATTAACATTGTATTGGATGGACGGAAATTACAATTGGCAACCGTGTACGAAAGATTGAGTGATTAATTATCCCACGTGTATTAAAAATTAATTGATATTTCACAGATAACAAAGCACAAACCGAGCTGCGATAGTGCCAATTGTGATAGTGTAATTCAAAAAATAATTATTCCATTGTATTGTATTGATATTTTTCCACTAAATCACATTATTTTATTTCGACCTCCATACTCTCTATTTTCAATCCCCTCTTCCTCTCCCGCTGATTGCTCCTGTCCTGACGCAGAGCAATTTCCGTTGGATTTACAATTAAGCCAGAAGCGAACGGGGAGTAATTCGATCGCGATCCCAATCGACGCGTTTCACGCACCGAGTCATCTTTAACGAGCGACACAGCCGATAAAGATGACTCGCTCGGTTAGCCGACGTCAATTAGGCGAACTAGCCGCGTTGAATCCGGCTAGACATAATCGACGCATCAATATCACTGTGTGCGTCTGCCCGATCAAAAACATTTGCTATTCCCGATTTGCTGTGTTGTCAGTGAACATATGCATATGTGTTCATATATACATCACAAAATTGTAGCTTTAAAAAAAATTATATTATTTTTAGATAAGAATTTTTTTATGAAACATTTAAATTTACATCACATTTGTACATTTTTAGATTTTGATCACCCGAGGCTTTGTATTTTTATTTCATGTTGATATGAGTGATGAAGATGAATAGAGGCGAAAAACCGCAGCTATTGGGAACGGATGAGCTGGCCGAGAAGTGATTTTAAATATTTACCGGCTGTGACTACTATGAGATATTTATCGCGGCGATCTCAATCGCATTTAATGCATCGCATATCCGAGTAGAAAGAGAAACAACTGATCCTGTCACGGGTAGAACGTTATATAAGCGATAGACTCTGCCGATTGCTGCTGTGAAACTTCGATAGCCATATATAGATGACCAAGTATTGTATTGTATGTAGGTATACATGTACGTATAAGGGATCCTACCCCTCACGAGAGACTATTAAACGCCACCGGGAGGTTCGATGGTCAAGTAATCCTGCCATAAGAGATAATACCCAAAGGATAAATTATTACTTCGCGCCATTTGCTTTGATCCTAAGTTTGATGCACTTATAAATAAAATATGAAACCTCGGGATTATTGATATCGATTTAGTTTATTTTCTTTGTTCAACTGCTATCTGCGGTTAATGAATTAGCTGTTGTAAATTAATGGCGATTGAGAGATCGATGGATTGTTTGTTTGTTGAGAGTAAGATGTATGTAAATAGAGGACGAAAAACAGGTCAGTTGATTAGTAATCAGTAGTAAGAGTATAGAAATAGCGATAATGAGAAAGGAAAAGGGAAAGGGAGATGTTAAATGCAGAGCAGGGCGCGGATAGGAATGAGAAATAAGGAAGAAGGAAGTGCAGGCTGAGGCCGAGTATGCCGCACCTCGTTGATCTAGTGTATTTTCAAATATAAGGCCGACAGTGAAAAGGGGGACAGCACACAACCTGGAATGCATTTGCACATTACAAATATTTACTCAAGTGAAAGACGAGTCCGAAGGAGAAGGAGCTGCCAGGAATAGAATAAGGAAAAGCAAACCTTGTCACGACGCTGTCCAGGGGTGAATGTACTGTGTACATAAGGTGCGCTCCCAAGATCATACTAATGTACTCGTCTTTTAAGTATATATCGCCAGGGCGTATCGCGTGCCCTGACATATTAAGTGTGCGATCGATTACTTAACAATAATTATTTAAATTTAAATAAAATATAATTTAGAGAAAAAAGTTGAAGTTTTTCTTTGTAAATTTAAATAGACTGGAAGAAGAGTTTCCTGGAGAATTTTCCCTATTCTACCCTAAATTCGCCGGCCACTGTGAAAGTGCTCAATGTATTGTGAATAATGTAATCCGCGAGTCATCCCGAAGAACCCTTGGGACCACCGACTTGGAACGACAAACTGAGCGAACTCCAGAGATGTAGGTCCAGGGTGTAGTCAAGAGAGATAGAAACGAGGGCGGAGCCCATCAAGTATTGATGCCACTTCGGGTGACCACTAGCACTTCGATCCCTACGTATGTATACGTATTGAACACACATACAAAGAGACAACACTTGTACTAGTAAGTGAATATGTAACGGTGTAGTAGCAAAGCAGGTAGAGCAAAGAGCAACTCGTACTTTGGCATAAAGCACCCAGATGTCCGGCACTCTCCTTAATGGGGTGCTACCGATATCCTCGGTTACTCGATTTTCACCCGCGAATATCCAAGTTTTGCTTAGTGCTCTGGTGGGAATAGTAATGGGATTGCTTCTTCGAACAATATTGAGAAAATAAGTTTTTTTTTCTTTTTTTTTTTTTGTTTCTCTATTATGGTGATCGGTAAGTTTTGGAGGAGATGAGTTGTCTAATGGAAGAGAGATGTATGGATTTATTAGTGGAAGACAGAATGAGAACGAGAACGAGAAACCCGAGGAGTACATTAGAGTACATTGGGCTGACGATGATCTTGTGAAATCACCATGAATAATCCTCCAGGGTTTCGACACACACGAGAATGCATTCAACTGCTTTTGCATATGGATGATGTAGCAGTGTCACGTCCATTAAGGCTTAGACTGAAAGTCGTACCGCTAATGTCCAACCCCGTGAGATACCCCTACCGTGCGTAATTGGATTAATTCAAATGCCAACAACTACTAAGGGCGGTTGGATAGCTCCCTGATATTGTATAACACCAAACACCAGTCTGAGCGGTTTTAATCGTCATAATTCATGATTTACTGGGTCGAGTTTTTTTGCTAAATTTTTCAATAGGTTTTTCTTGAATTAAATAAAATTTTTGTGTGTTGGTGAATTAGAAATGAGAAAAAAAGACGAAGCTAAAATGGTAATTGTAATTACTGAGATCGTGCGGTATCGGAGTGACGTTTAGTCTAGTCCAGCTGAGGTCTGAGCTGACGAGATATTTCGGTGGATCTAAATGGTAAACTAACGAAGAATGCATATTCAAGATACGAATATTTTAAATCCGGGTTGGATTACTGACTAGAGTAACGCAAAAAGACTGAACCCAGCTCCTAGCTCAGCATTATTCTCGGGGGTCTCGTTTCACGTCCTCGCACTCAACTCAGTGAAACTTTTTTTCCCCGAGCCCGGGTCCGGTGCTGAATTTTATTATTTTTAATATCGACCAGGGAATGTCGCAGTCGCATTAAAAAAGGAAAAGTTAAAAGAGAAAAAAAGCTGAGGGAGTGAAATCCTTGGGAAAAAAAGGATACATTCCACAAGCGCACGGGACCATTGGATTAACGGCGATAAATTTCGCAAAAATAGGGGATTACACTGTCAGTAGGACGACAGTCTAATCCCGAGAAAACCCGCTCTTACCCCCGTAATATTACAGAGTATCCGAAATTCTAGGCGACGATGCTGTTACTGCTACTGCTCTCAAGTTTTTTGTAATTATCCTCGTCGGACAGCAGGATTACTCTAACTCTTTTATATATTAAGCGAACATACCGATCTACGAAATCGATCAACATTTTTTCTGATATTTTTCTGGTTTTATTATTATTCTTATTATTATTATTAAAATTGTAATTAAAGTTTGTGGACTGTGAAAGTAAAAGTACAAATTGTTCTAACCGAATGGATCTACTCGCGAAGTTACACTAATAAATTATCGTATCGAGAATGCAGAAGCTTCAAGCTCGGTAAGATAGGAATTTTATTTTAATTATCTTACAACATATACCGCGGTTTATTTCCGTCTTATTCGCCGCCTAGGTACCCATAAACTTATCAACGGGTAGAGATAGTGAGAAAGAGCTTTTGCTCGAGAGTCGATCGAACTTGTACGAGTTTCTTTCCGTCTAACTTGAAACCTAGCGCATAAACTTTCGCGGATCGGTAAACGCTCGCTTTCATGGATGAGCTAAATAAATTTTTGTGAGGATTCTTTCGAGCTTGAGACCAAGCATGGAAAGAAAAGTTTATGGAGAGAAAAAGGTAATGAGATTAAAAAATAAAATAATGAGCGACGTGAATGCTGCTGAGAACGGAGAACCAAAAAAAGTTTAGATGATTCTCAGTTTGATGGTGTGGGCGTACAATGCCGAGAATCAACATAATTACAGTTTGCTTCGCTTGCCATGCTTTCGCGGCCAAGTATTATATTCAAATGCACCGAGACCTGGCGCCACAGTTCAAGCTGGGTTGCATCCTTTGAAAATTATTGTATTATATTGATATCAGACTGATAGTGTGTGAAATAATGATAAAAAATTTTAAGATATAATAGAACAGCAATTTCTGATGCAAAGCTGCCCTGAAATTGTTGAAAATCTAAAATAACTCGTAATGTTTTTATTTACTTCAATCGGCATGAGCTTTTTTATATCCTTTGACAAAATTAGGAGGAGATAAAAATAAAATAAGAGAGAAATAAAATGTAAGACAGGAAAGAAGAAGAAGGTCGTGAGGGAATTGACTTGCCGTGGAAATAAAAATGCCATAAGGATTTGTCGGAGCGGAAAACTGTCACTCGATGTATGCAAACGTTTTCTATGGCATTAGTTTCTTTTTCTTCTTAGCTTTTTCGACTAGAAGTCGATGGGGTGACAACGAGCACCAGAGTTGACTGTAATCTTTTTTCTATCTCTTCAGTTGAGCAAAAAAGCAATTTGTTTTTTTCAAGGTGTATAATATGGATGTTTCACTTATTTATTTATTGCAAGAAAGAAAATAACAACACCGAAAAATGGGTCAAGTTAAATGTCTCTATTTGTATGAAGGATGAAGTGGACCTACAGTAGTTACGAATGAAAGTGAAAGACAAGGAGCCATCAAGGGGCTTGAGAAACTGTCGGATGTTGGTGTTAGTCCCGGTGGGAAGAAGATAGTGGATCTAAGTGGGCCATACTATGGTTATTGTCACATAAAACGCTCCGCGGTATGCCCGCTGTAAAAGGGGAGACGAATAAGAAGAGTATCATGCAGCACAGCCAGGCGAGATGTGCTTTTCTGAACAAGTATAAGGGTAAGGGCAAATGTAAGTGAGGTGAGGTGACTCGAGTTTAGTTGAATGCTTTGAGAATCCCCTTCTTCCTTTATGACCGACAAAAACTGCTACTACGATTTTCTATGCAAATTGTTTAAGATATCCAAACGACGAAAAGCACGCGTTTCCCTTTTCCCCAACGAGCAAGATACCTACGTTTGATCGTCAATATTATTCAAAGACCGTAACGGTTCTGTTGAAATCGGTTCTGAGGATTCGGGGTTTAAATGGCTGAATCGTAAAAATAAAACCTTTATGATTTTTTACTTTTTTACCGTACCACGTACACGTAATATCAATCAAAATTCAACTACTGAAAATATACCCTTTATCTTTTATTGAAAGAAGATTTTTATGTTGCAAATAATGTTTCAATTTATCGTCTATAAATTTTGATTTTTAATTTAATAGAAACGTAACAATAATTTTTGAAAAGCGCGTGTAGATAAATTTTATTGGGTATTATTCTTATCTTCTACGAAATGAAAAGTAAAAGCCAATGAAGTAGTGCCAAAGGGGTTGGAATAATGAAAGAAGGTAATCTTGGATTCGATACTATAAAAGCAATGGATGGCATGTTACTGGAAACTATAAACTGGATATATTTCAACGTTAAATTAAAATGGATTATAAATATATGTCAAACTCTATCTTTATTTTTCTACTAGATATATCCTCATTTTTCACCAACTTATCATTCTTTATTACAGACGACAATAATTTCCAGAGAATTAAATTAAATTGAAAGTTTTGATGGTGGAAATAAAAATGTTGAATCTAGTGCATTGAATTTTTAGCATATGCAGGAAAAATTAATGTTTTAAATTTATATTGAACGGATAACTAGGTTATCTTATCATATTATATCAGAAAATAAATATTCATTCGAAAATAAATCAACGAAATTGGGTATCAATCATTTAGATAAAAGTATGTGGCTAATGGTTTAAAAAATTTATATAATTAAAGGCATGATTGATGCCCCGACAATGTGATACTGCTGCGTGGGTTTCCTCGGAATTTGACCCAAGAACATCCAAGCTCCATATATAAAAGGATCTATGTATGGATGTCTGTATGTATATTGGATGTTTGCCGTCGACGCGAGCAATTCGCGTAACTGGAACGAAATTTAATCAAACTGGTGTGTCGGATAGATACAACACAGCCGCAAATATGCAGACACACACGTTGGCGTTAGGGAAGAGAGTTGTAGTAGTTTCAGATAGATACCACCGGATTTTCACTTCCATCAAATTAATTAAATTTATATCTAGCTGTCGGACACGATTCCGAGATGTGGTTGTAGATACTTTCAGTCTACTTTATATTTTTGTTTTCCATTCGCCCTAACCCCTAAACTTCTGCTCTTACTCTACACAACAACAAAATTAAAAATGCTGGTTGATAGTGCCAGTGTGGATTTCCAACTAAAAAAAAATTCGTCTCTGTTATTCGACGGCAAGCAAATCAAATTTAATGGAAAGCGACATGTTACCACACGACAACACATATTGGCACCCGGTTTAATTCTTTGGCTCATTTCGTGCATTTAGACGCTTGAACAGATACAAAAAAAAATACATATTTAATCCTATTTCATTGCTCAAACACGACTAACAGCAGACGAGTAATACTTGGTGTTGATATATCTTGGCAGATATCACGACATTCCGCTTCGATAAAAATAAAAGCTTTATACACTCAACTTCAAGAAATTATGCCTCAAGTCAGCGGTTGTATCGATTAAACTCTTTGTTAGTGTCGTCGTTAGATTGTTATGGACAAATCGTGTTTGTTGAATCATAATCGTCAATAATAATCTGTATTTATTGATATAACCCTGATAACAGCAGCAAATCATATGCAATCAATAACTTGAAACCAATAAAAGGTATCGGGGTTAAAATCAAAAATAATTCATGACGAATGATTAGGTATTATAAAAATTACATACATAAAAAATTAACTTGATTAATATAATAGTAAAAAAAAATTAGTAACAGCACTTGAATGAATCTAAATAGAACCCCTATCGAAAATTTCACCCTCAAAATTTTGCTTCTGTCAGGTCGATATTCTCCGGATGACGTTTGGTTATATTTTTTTGCCTTCCTCGGTTCATATTTTTCCTCGGTAAGAGTAGAGAACACACGGAGTATGAATGAGAAAAGTTTGGTGGTTAACGGAGCTCATGCATCGAACCGTAAAGCCCACTATGCCAACGTCATATCCAATACACAACACATACAGTTGGGCATGCAGGAGGTAGTTCTGGTAATGATGATGGTGATTCCCCATCCACATCCTACGGACGATGACGGAAGGATGGGATGGTGGAAGTAACACACGCAAGGGGGTGTCAATCTCTCCTCGAACGCAGTAATGGCATTAACCGAGCTGCAATATGATTACCGCTTGGCAAGGTAACCCGATCACACCCTAACGCGCTCTATTACTATGTAGTGCCAGTAGTTCTAGTAGACCGAGGGCGCACGACGTCAAGAGGAGCGAGAACCCAATACAATCTAAACTAGGACCAAGTTGTTGGATAGCAGAAACCGAGTAACGACGACGATGACAAATATATGATCAGGATGACGATCTAACAAGGACACTGGATGAATGTATGTATACATCCTACACTATCACCACCGCTGGCGTATTAGACTGGGGTCCCTAATCGCGTTGTGCTTTTTGCAGCTCAGATTACCCGTGAATCATTAGACGGGATAAGAGGGAGAACAGTTGCCAGTTGAGCGGGATGTATGAACACTAGCTCCTTATCTCTACATTAAGAGATTACATCTCTGTCCATTTTTTGTAGCTTTGCATCACGAGTGTTATCATGGATAATTTTAACTTTAAAAAATTAATTTTTTATGATTGGAAATTGAAAAATGGACAATTGTTTCTCATTAAATTCAACTCGTGCAAAAAAATTTTTAAAAACTTACCGTAAGGTGTTGGAACAGCCACGCCCTGAGGATGTTGGTAGCGACTTTTGGAAAGATACCTCTCTTCTTTTGGTTCTTCTTGCCCGACGAATCGTCGTCCTCTTCTCCCGTACCTTCACCACTTCCGATACTGGCATTACTTGCATCACCTGAAACAATAATAATAGTTTTAATTGTAAAATGTTAATCAATAGATTTACGCAATTGGTTATAATACTAATGCTAATTGTTATGATAATGATTATGATAATAATAATGGCATTGTAGAGAGATGGAATGAATCTTTAGTGATGCTGCAGACCCTTCGGTGGATCCACTCGCGGTACATGTGACGTCAACAAGGGTTGGCTTTCACCCCTCTTGCCAACCAGCAGTTTCCTATGCATACAAACACCATTAAGCCACCCACAATCACCCTCACAGTAGTCTACAATTTTCAGTACCCTAGAACCCTACTCTACCCCCATGCGCATTAATTCTCCGTCATTTATCAATCTTACTTTTTTTAATTGCTTGCTCTCTCCTACTCCCATGGGCATCGGGGAGCTCCGAGCGACGTTAATAAGCGATATTAAGATGACTTAGTATTTCTTAGTTCTGTCTTAAGCTCTGTCTCACCACTATATTACATTACGCTCCTCACTTTTGTTAGTTGTGTGACTAAAATAGTAATTTGAATTTCAAAACATTATCCGCAACTTTGTCATGCTTCTCACTATCTCCCTAATCTAGAGACTTCCATCATGTCGGTTGTTTCTTATTTTATCCAGTCACACACTCATTCAACGAAAATACAAAAATACTCGAAGTGAAATCCGGATGACCATCAACGGGATAACGATGACAATTTTTTTAGCTTTTTACTTCAATCCACGGACGTACATTTGGGAGCAACAAAAAAAAATCAGGTCGGATTATAAATGACCCGAATCTTATCGAAGGCCGGAAGGTTCCTAGTGAGAAGAAAGATCAGTAAAGTAGCCGGGTTCATTCCCAAGGGATTCGTGATGACAGCTTGCCTCGGGGTATATGTATTTTCTTTCTTTATGTTTATACGTAAGACCTTCCTGAACATCACCAGTGTAGATTAACTTTTGATCTAAAAAATGGAGTCAAAATATAAAACGCAGCATGAAGATGAGCTTGAAAAAGCTAAATGCTTCCGGGCATGAAGAACATTGGCGTCTTTGTTTTTGTACAGTCGCCGTTTTCATCTGGCCAGTCGGTAGTCGGTATTTTCGACTTCGAGTCCAGTGGTTCTTTATGTCTATGTCTATAGAGTCTGGATAGGAGACAAAAAGCGGCATTACTTGATGGTATTTAATGTTCTAGAGTCGAGAGACTACTGGTCCAGTTGAACTGTCGTAATGGCTTGCCGGAACGTTTCTCTGATTGTAGTTAATTTCCGACAAACCGGGTTAATGTACCGTGTGTTAAAATGACTCTTTAAGCTCGGCTATGATCTGCGCGGTGATCATGATCATGATATGCCCAGCACGAGTAATAATAATTATAATTACGATTGTGGTGCAAAAATAATGCTGTGAAAATTGACGAGGAGATCAATGGATTGAGATTAATTTAAAGAGCGCCATCAAAAAACATCACATCCGGGAAGTGTAATAATCCGGGTGACACGTTGAAAAATCCCATTGAGGGATTTTTACGACAGCATTTAGAATGGTTAAAAGGGGGCTGTGGTGATGGTGTGAGCGAGAAAACCGGGTAGCATATCATACTTGTGTTGATTTACGTGGCGCTATACGCATTTTTACTGCTGCGTTATAGAGATTTAAGTGCACCCAATTATACGTTTATGTGTCGTTCTGATGCCCTCCATGACTATTCACTCGCACTTTCATTTACGTCTGTTACTCACTTTATATCTTCATGACCTTTTATTTTACTTTATTGTTTATTATTATTATTATCATTATTACTCTTTTTGTAGAAATTCGCTTCTACACACATCACCACCGTCTTAACATCCACGAGGACTTTCAGCGGACGTTTGGCTCAACAGCTAAAAACACCTACATGTGCAAACATTAAGATACACGATGAATAGACGAGATGCTTTTTAATGGTGATATTATTTATAGAAAGTAGAGATAGTGAGTGAGCGAAAGAAAGATCCACCAGAAGATTAAGATAAAGATGAAGATTGCCGAGAAAAGTCGTTCAAAAGATGACGATCAGCTATTTCGAGATTAGTCTATGGATTCCCGGTGTATTCTCTCTTCTTCATTCTCTATTCTCTATTTTCCGAAATAAAATCGAAGTCTGAACATAGTCGACCAATGTGGAGAGGAGGCATTGGGCCAACTCAATGTACACGTGTGCCATTCCCATTCTATTCCCGTGTAAGATAACACTCTAGTTGTGAGAATATGAATTATTGTCTATTCATTAATGGTGAATATAGGAGCTTCAATCAAAATGATTGCTTTTGACAACCAAAGATCCCAAAACGGATATGTATCGTTTTTCTGACAATGTCATCCACCGAACCGTTTTTCCACGGCTAATACTGCCGCTGGAGCGGAGTATCTATTTAAGGTTATGTCTTGTCGTCCCTCAACTTTACTCTCTTTCTCTCTCTCTCTCTCTCTCTTTATTTTGCTCTCGATGACTTGGGACCTCGGAGAGTCGAAATAACCTCGCATATGGCAGCTAAAAATAAACTTCTTATACCCATCACGTCGAACTAAAACTGAGTATAAGAGTCTAGAGTCTGGGAGGGACTGGAGGAAGAGGATTTTAAAAAATTAAGAAAAATAAAAGTTGTATCCACCCTTGGTTTTAGTGTGCCCTCCTTCCGTCGTTGGCATCAAGAAATGTCGAAACATGCGTTTATAATGCTTAACTTACAAAAGTCAGTCTGCATACACACGGAGTCTCCACACCGGATACTGCGAAGGCAAGAGTGGGCAATGGCATTTATTTGCTGCTCAAGCTCAAGATATACCAAATACGAAATATTAAAAAAAAATGAAAAGTAAAAAACTAAAAAGTGTGTTGTGAAAAAAGCATGAGATAAGAGGGAAGGATGAGCGTGTATCACGTTTCACGAGCGTGAATAAGAGTAGTTCTCTTACTTTATGATATTTGCTAAATTCCGTCCGGCGTCATGTGAGTGTCGCGACGTCTCTCGGTACTTTATATTTTTTTTTTGTTTGTTTCAGCTACGCTATTTTTTTTTTATTTTTTGTTTTTTAATGCTCACTCTTCACAGCGACACTTTCCGGGCGAATAGAGACTCAAATTGAAAGCACTAGCTGCGAGATGCGGAGCTACTAGACCGAGTATGCCATCAGGAAAAACACGATGGCGAAGAATAAAGTGACAACCGGATGGACGTTTTGTTCCTCCTGGACCCGCGGATGTATAAAGAGAAATATACAAATAAAATATATAGAATAGAAAGATGGATACATCTTGCGACAGAATGTGTTGCAAATTAAAAATTCACATAACTCGAGTTAAAAAACCACTGAATATTTTTCTACATGACTCACTTTTATTTTGTACATCTTTCAAGCTATTGTCCCTAATAAACCGTAATTTACCCCCTTGAAATATTCATAAATATTGCATTTAATTTATTTAGGCAATTAGCCTTACGAAAAAAAAAAAAAAAAAAAAAAAAAAAAAAAAAAAAAATAAGACATCACAACAGTGGAATCGCGTGACACTCACCAATTACGACGAATTAGTGTAGCGATATAAATTATAGAGAAGGTTTACGAATTGAAAAATAAAATCTAGCAAAAAATACATACGCCTACAAAAAAACATGTAAGAAAAAAAAACAGAAAATGAAATAAAATAAAATGGTGATGTCTTCACCGATAGAGTGGGTTAATGAAAGGAAAGGATTTACAGAGTCGAAGCCGTGGAATTTGGATGCTGCAGCAATCTTGATAGCCACAATCCATGGTTGCTTGGTATGGATCGTGGATGGAGATGGACCGATGGAGAGGGTATCATGACACGCAATGTCTTAAAAGTATAGAGTATCCCTACACATAAGTGATGAGTACTACACCACATATAACACCAGCATCTCTTTGAGCAAAAGATAAATCGAGATAGAGAGTGGGAGAAAGATCGAGGGTCATTGGACCAAACCGTGAGTGGTGTCGGGATGCCGCAGAGTGCCGGAGCCTCTTCGACGATTCTACTAACTATTTTTGGCGATGAAATACAGCCCACTGAGAATATACAACAGCTCACTCACTCGCTCACTCGTTCGCTCGCTCATTCGTTCTGTCTTGAACTCATACTTCAATAAACATAAAAATAACATGAACATATAATATAAATACACCCCTAATTTATTTGCATTTTAAAAACAATTGCAAGTAAATTGCTCTCACGAGTGATATACACCGGTCAACAAAGTCTCCGAGCCCTATATCACCTCGGTGTTGATGTTTCAGCTTCTGGGTACGACCAACACTCGTTATAACTGCTCTCCGTCCATTTAATCCGTGGACTACTTAGCTGTGAGATTAATTGACGATTGTGGGCGCGATGGACCGCAGTGAATTAGCTTTATAATCACGGCAGGGCATCTTTCGACTCATACTCTTTCTCCGCGTATCTTACGCTCTCTGAGGGAGACTCTGAGGGATTATGTGACTGTAATATGCTGCATACAATACGTACAAACAAACAGATAAACGTATAACGGCGCTAAGAAAAGAAGAGAGTACGCAAAACCACGACTCGAGTTTGTCTTACAAATGAGCCGCGCGACGCCGATGATTTAGTACGCGGCTGGTCTCCACTCACCACACTCTGTCTCTGCTTGCTCTTTGCTCTTTCTTTCTCATCCCCATTCTCATTCTCATCATCGTCGTCACAATAACAATCATAATCATATAAATCTTTATCTTACACATAAATATATATATTCTGATGCCGATTGGGTGGCTCGGCGATGCGTTTAACCTTTGGCAGTATGACGAGAGTGTGGGCGGTTAGTTACATTTTCGTTATTACGCTCACCAGCCAATAAATATCACCTCTTCTGCAGCAATTTATTCATTTTTCTTCAAGCTTTTATCCATTCACTTGATTACACTTGATTTAAGACACTCTGCTCGACATGTTTTATCCCTGTACTATAAATACACAGTATATCATGGTATGGTATGGTTATACCGTATATTTATGTCGTGGAGGTTCGATTCGATCAATCGACGGTCTTTATAGTGTCGCGACACTTGTCCATTACTCAGGAGATGTCACTGTGCTGGCTATACTGTCGACTGTCGGCTCGCGGTCGACACGCAAAGTCTCTTGTACTACTAGAACAGGCCGAGGTATGCTATAGTGTAGGATCCTTTCGGTATCAGGACAACAAAAACAGAGCCAAGAAAAAATAAACGTGGTAATAAGAAATAAATCGTGGAGAATGAATAAAATTTTCGAAGCCTAGATTACAAAAGACAGAGAAGAAGGGGAATGAGAAGAGACTTTAATAAATAAAGTGGAAAAGGAACTTCTGAATATTTTATCTCTAGATCGATAGAATATTCGTGATGACGATGATGTACATAACTCAGTTTTAGCTCATCTTTAATTCCATTTGTACTATAGTCGTTCTCATTTGTAACCTTTTTTTCTTCGGGTAATCCGCTAACAAAATATCACTAACTTCTACCTACATTCCATCGGGTTCTCGTAATCCCGATGACGCACGACGTGTCGCCGTGACAAGGCGAAGAAAGACCGAAATACCGATCTACATCACCACGGAAACGATATACATCAAATAAAAATAACTATTTCTCTCTGCACGCTAAAAATTCAGACCGCGATCGTTATATTTCAAATATAACGTGGGAAAAACATGTCATGGATAATTAATTTGAATATTACAGATAAATAAAACAGCTTGTTAATAAATATCGGAGATTGAAAGTCAGGTTGGATATTAAAATATTGTAAAAAAAATTAGGAAAACGGTTGACCCTGAAGGCCATCCCTGCAACTTCCCGCTAATTCCATACCTGGATGCTTAAAATTGCACTTATGCCGTTTTTAAGCGCTCTCCGAGCTCAAAAATACAGTTTATGTGTTGTTTTGAGCTCTCCGAGCTCAAACAGATAACATTTCTATGCTTTTGAGCTCTTCGAGCTCAGAAGTCTAATAAAAATTTGATTAAACACTATTTTTTGAGTTTTCAAACCGCAATAACTTTTGAATGAATGAACCGATTTTTACGCGGTTGGTGGCGTTAGACGCAGTTTTTTAAGCCTTTTAAAAAATCTTTAAGTTTCAATTGATCAAACTAGACATTTCGGAGTAATTCCGAAAAAACACTTTTTTGGGTTTTCTTTCCTGCACGATATCTCTCGAATGAATCAACCGATTTTAACCGGATTAGCGGCGATCGACGTGGTTTTTCAAAGTTAAGAGCTGATTAGTTTTTGAAGTTGATCGATAGAGCCGTTCGAAAGTTATTCTAAAAAAACCACTTTTAAAAAAATTTTTTTTTACAGTTTTTTTTTGGATTTTTCGAAATCTATCGGTCCGAATCAGTCCAAATTATATCCAAAATCTAAGTTTGGACAAGCCCTTTCGAATGGCGCCAACCGCGATCGAATCGATCAAGCCATTCAAAAGTTATGAGAGGTTTACATACTTACATACACACACACACACACACATACAGACATAGTGACACCCTCGCGGGGATAGTCAGGGAAGCTTCCTGTGACCTTCAAACGTCGAGATCTGATGAAAACTGGATTTTTGTAAAATGGGGTAAAACCAATAACTTCCCGATTTTTGAAAATCTGAGATTTTCTTAGCGGAAAGTTGAAAATTGATAATAATACTCCAATAAGCGAACATAATAAACAATAAATATAAGCAAGAAGAAGTCGCCGACGATTGAGACGTCGTAGTGCCCGTGACAGTTATCTGATTCATGGACATGCCGAGTGTATTTTATGCTGTACGACCTATGAATACAGATCGATCGATCCGCGGGGGCCAGTACACAGGCTAAACGGTTAAAGCAACCATCCAGCCGCCTGCTAACTGGTACTGAGCACTGAGACAAAGAACCGAAGCGAATGAAAGATCATACTCGCTCCATATGTAATATAATAAGTACACAGATGTCTAGATCCATATACGTAAACATATTCATACATATCAATTACTATTAAGATCTAGTTGTTATATTCATAATTTATTATCTACAAAGAGCGATACGAATCGTTTTATTGGTCTTTTATTTCCACCCGCAGAAACATTAACAATCTAATTGTTAAGCCATTATTAACTTATGCATGCATACTAATATAATGTCTGATGTCTGATGTATGATGTATGATGTCTGATGTCTACTCTAGATTCTATACGAGTCTATACTTTCTCGTTGCCGTGTAATATACTCTCTGCACCATTCACCACAGTTTGTCATACAAAATAACAGTCGACCAGTAATTTCAGTGACAGTAACAATTAATAACGCCACGGAGTTATTTGTACGCTGTATATCTATCTCCATGCATACATAGTGTACAATATAGAATACTCTATATATTAATACTGAAACAAAGACACGAGCGCAGATGACTGATGTCTCGACACAGTTTGTAGCTGTACCTTTGACTCGCGTTGACATTTAAACCCCCGTTGTGTGTCGTGTGTCATTTATACTGAGCAGAGTTTAGTGCTGAGACTACTGGTGGATGCTAGGACAGAGTTTGCAGTTAAGTGTACTATATGTTCCATACTATATGTTATAGAGTGCAGTCATGAAGCTTGGCTCGGTCTCAGTCAAATGTGTCTCTTGTTACGCGACACCTACAACCGGAAGACACACTCCTATATAACATACCACAGTGTTATTATTATAACTAGAACTATAACTATAACATATGAGCGGTATATCGCGGGATAAAAAGAGGAGGCCGCGACACGAGCGGGCAATTTATCGTCCTATGCAAATAAGAGGTATAACCAAGCGAGTTGAGGGCTAGAGAGCAACATACCATCAACGCTAAGACCAGGCTCACCTGCCTTACCTGCTGTAATGGCTAAGGCTACTGAGACAGGTGGAGGAAAGCCCGGGTGGAGCTAACCAAAGTCTACAAGGCTTGAGCTTGAGATATCTCGTATCGTATAGATGTTCATGTTCATGTTCATGTCTATGTATGTGTATGTTGCTAGAGCACGTACTCAAGATTGTGCTAATTAATGCCATAGTCCTGGGTCCATCGTGCTAAAGGTAAACCCAGAGCTTGAGTCTGCTCTGCTATGTATGCTCGGTGATGTGTCGCCGTTAGTATGATAATTGTAGCTATTGAACGTGAGAAGTCGTCTTAATTAGACGGTACATGTTATGTGCATTGAGGTTTAATTATTATAAATTTATTTTATCTGGGTATTATTTTTATAAAAATTGAAATTTAAATAGACTTATTAAAAATAAATGGACAGGCAATTGATTTCACGGCGTTTTAATGGATGATCGCGTATTTAACGAGTGTCGAGGGTCGTCAAGATATGACATTTACGCGCGAAAGCGCCAATAAAATAGCTCTTACCAGCGGCACAAGCATCCAGAAGGGTTAATGGAAGCACTAACAGTAACAGTGATTCGTGTTCATGCAAGTAACGTTGTAGATGTTGTATATGTATACTTTGTGTAGCTCTTTCTTTATTTAATAAACTTTTTTATTTATCCTCGTCGACATGTGATGAGCACGTGCCTGTGTATATATTAGTATCGAAACGAGTATCTGCGTGCTCAGCTTGCGGGTAGGATGTTGCTTTTTGTGGCCTGCTACCACGTCTTACTCCCCGGAGAATTCACGCTCCCTCTCGTTTACTTCGTAATTAAAATCTCTGCCGGAAATACGATACTGTCATCTCGGCAAAAAACATTAACGACAAAAAATAGTTTTAGCTTTTTTGTGCGTTAATTTACAGGATATTTTAAGAAAATAAGAGCCATATTTTTGGTCTTATTAGTTTTATTCCTCATTATTGTTTTAGGAACGAAAAAAAAATTTTTTTAGAGCAAATGACAACCGACGTTTTGACAACCGTTGGCTCTAGTGATTTATTTAGATACTATTTTATTTAATAATTATTTTGTCACGCTAAGATACGTATGGGTGGAATGAAATTAGCTGGTTGAAAATAGCGATGGCTCCTATAACTCACTAGTAAAATTGCTGTCTTGTTAGCGCTTGTAGCTAACCTTCGTCATTATCATTATCATCATCAGCAACTTCATAGTCTCTTATTTTGTTTTTAAAGAGTAATAAGATCGCTATTATATTGCATCAAGTTGGTAGCAATGAAGCCCATCAAGACTGTGGTGCAAGACTTAAGAAACGCGAACACTCAGATGATTATATATTGCTCGAGACGTTACTCGTTACATCTCATCCAAATAAGAGCTTTTAAAAATACAAGAAATGAATGATGGTGTGGCGAATGTTATTCCCCATACGCATAACCTGCTGCTACTATGCACCCTCTCTTTCTCTCTCCCTCTCTTGTTTCATACCATACTCTATGCTTCTCTAGTCTATCGCCAGGCCACGGTATGAGGATTATACAGAGGCATGGGATACCAACAACGATGCAGCATAAATGTACGGCACTATCTGCTCGTCGCATCTCCCTGGGGTATGAAACAAACGAAAAGCGTTATCGCTACTAGCAACCTGATAAATCCCGCTGGAGAATAATGAGCAGACATTACTCATGCGCACTCGACGTGTCAACTCACGCACTTTTCTCATTTTACTTTTTTTATCCTACGTCCTACCTTTTCTATCATTATCATTATCATTAGCAATACAAAACTATATTTTTCATCAGTGATAATATTCAAATTTCATAATCTAAAAATAAACTTATTAAAAATAAAATAAAATGAACTGAGCATTGCTCATTAATTCACTTTGGATCACGAGAAATTCAAATTATCATAAAACAAAATTACAATATTTAAATATTAATGTCACGTAGGTGTTAAGCAAATGCAATTGAGCGTAATTGAAATAAATATTATCCGAAGAACCACAACAACGAGGGCATTGAATCAGAAAAGTGCTGAGATCCATAATATCTCTATGCATATACACATACACATATATAGGCATATACACATATGCGTGTATCCAGTATAATACGATACAAAATATACGAACCCCGTGGTTGACGTTGAGTGACACGGCGAGTTAAGCTTGTCCGTTTAGTCGCGACCGCCACCAACCAGCAGTCCCTGGTTGCTGCTATTGCTGGTACTGCTGCCGGCGGGTGGCTAGAAGCTCACCCTTCAATTTCATCATACAATAAAACACGTGGCGACAAATTCGCCGCTTGGCAATCACGATCAAAACCGCCCTCTGACTACTGTACCCAGCATGTCTGCGGATATCAACTCTATTCAATGACTTTGTTCAAAACATTACGATCCAAACTAATTATCAATAAGAAAAAGCGTGAAGAATTTGAATTTATTCAACGAAAGCTCTTCTCATTTCGATGCTAAATGTTTATTTTATTGAGCACGAATATCGTGTGAATTGGAATTTTATGAGCGAGCGGAGGCTTTGAGGCTTTCTTTGATGGACACGAACATGTCCGTGTATGCAGACATGCTTTTTACCGAATGTTACCGGACTTATGGAGATGCTGATAGGCTAAGTTCACTACGTATATAGGACGACAAACATATTACAGAGAGACGCACGTTGTCTTGTCTATATAATCCATCGCAACAAGTTTAATGCGCGTAAGTATAAGCAGGTATTCGTCTGTAAAGTACATTCTACGATACGATCGGTCAAGTGTGTTGTAATACACACACTGGACAAAAAGCGCCAAGGAATATAAATGGTGAGAGAAAGCTAAAATAAAATAAAGTATCAAGTTGAATTGAGTTGAGTATTCCTACTGAGTACAGACGGTATTCTTACACGGTTGAGGGTTGCTAATGTTATTCCATTAAATTCTCTGGAGATTGGTGCGTCACTGGGCAGTGTGTTGACGTAGTGCTGCAAAAAATCACCGGGTAGTGATCTCAATCAACTGGTGCTGTGTAGTGGCGATAACGACGATGGAAACGAGCGATAAATTAATCGATGACGGGCACGGTAAACGCGATCCGACTTGATTGTGTCAAGGGAAAAGACGGAGCTCTGCATGGTGGATAGAGGATGTTTAGGTCTGTGTTGATGTTCATGTTGATGTTGATGTTGATGTTGATGTATGTCGAAGTAGAGAGAAGTAAGGAGTGAAGGATGCATAGTAAGAATAAGAAGTAAGAGTAAAGAGGCTGAGCTAAACTCCTGGGAATAGAAAACGGGGAGTCGCGTTACGGAACGGCGAATTGCCTACAAGAACTCGGGTATTCCACTAGCGAGTATAAACGGACTCAACGAACCGTGTCGTTACAAGAGCTAAAAAGCTGTGTGATCGAATGGAAGAACTGCGAGCCATCGAAAGTCATCCTGAAAAGAGAAGGATGAAGATCGAGTTGGAGATAGTGAGAAAAAGAAAACCAAGAGATGAGACACCGGTAATAATATACTCGTGTATGCCATACAACACAACTTGGCACAAGGTTCACTCCATTTTTATTTCTTATTATTTTATATCGCGTATATCTTACTACGCTGTACTATATACTATAAACTTATTTTTATCCTTATACGCACGGGTACTTATTTAGTCAGTTACTTACTTGCATGTTTGCAAATATTGTTAATGTAAGTATTGTATAAAAAAAGTTTTAGCAACATTACAAGGAAGTTGTTACGTGCTGAGTAGAAATATTGCTGCGACGAGTGGTAGAATGGGCGATACGAGCTAAAGTTGAGTAAGAGGAAATAAATAGAAGAGAAGAGAAGAGAAAAGAAGAGAAGATGAAGTAACGCGCGTGGAAAGACCAGGCTCCGTGGGGTGAAACTTTTCTTCTTTTGAAACAAACTTTTTCTTTTTTCTTTCAGTTTTTTATTTAAGTTATATATTTTTTGGGCTCGGATCTCGGATCGGTCTCACGTTAAGGAACGAATGCAAGAGATGGAGGAAAAAAAAGGGTAGGTAGTGTGTATACGGGTTATAGTTGTGTACAGGAGTGTGTAAGTTGGTTTTCGACGTACTCAAGTTATTTAGAGCCGGCGCCACCCTGCCTTGAGTGCTCCGCTGACTTACATCTTTCAGGGCGAAGGGTGTGCTAAGAGGGCGTGACCGAGATCTTGCGGTGCCTCTTAAGGAAACTTTTACCATATATACCAGCAAAAAAACAATAAAATAAAATATAAAAGAAATTTGCTGCGAATAAATAGAGACAAAGACATCAACCAGAAGGAATTTTTATATGAAATAATGACTCAGATTCTACAGCCGATCAGAGTGAGATGATGTTCGATACCAGTCAAATCGAATAGGAGCAGTGTCGCTATCTTGCTATTTTATCGGGACATCGCGAGGAAAAAGAACCTCAGGAACACACATCGATCGTTCCCGATCGACGGTGATGCATCATCCGGGCAATCTTATCCTTCTAAATCTAAATCTTCCCCTGCTCTTCCTCGGTCACGTTTCTCTCTACTCGAGTTAAATTCCCTCTCGGCTGAATCGCATCTTCTTTATGTCAATCGCCCAAGCCGTGCAATATTACGTAAATAATGATTGACTGAATTTTTATAGTAAAAACTCCGGGATTTTTCAAAGTATAAGCCACTCCATAAATGGATTTTCCTTGCTGTTGCTATTGGTTAATATCCAGCTTGATTATGTTACTCAGCAAGGAAATTTATCCATCAAGATTATGATAATCATTTGTAAAAGGATGCATGACTAAAATTATCCATCTATGGAAATTTTGTTTTATAAACAGATTTTTCTTTAGATCTCAACCTTAACCTCCAGTTTCGCAGATCTCGCATCACACGCGTGCTCGCCCGTAGGCGACGTAATATGTACCGTGGAAGAATCAGTCTCTTACTATGTTGTATGTTGTATTATAAAGCAAAGGGCTGGGAAGGGATAGGAGGGTCAGACGTTGTTGAGACGGAGGTAGCAACATTCCATCAAACCAGCCTCCATCTTATCCAACCGCTGACCCTCCGGGCTCAACTCTGCTGAGTAGAGCCTTCGCTTGTCTTTCTCGCTATCACGTCACTGATTTGTATCACCTTTTACTCACTCGCCCAGGAGATGTAAGGACTGCGAATAAAAAATATTCGTTGTAGTAAAAAACAAATTCTAAAGGCTAAAAAATGTTTTTTTGTGAGCACCTTTATTTTTTACGTAGGAGGAGAATCGACACCAGCATGGACGGACGGTGTGTTGGTTGGCACGTTGCAATGGAGACCCGAAACTCGAGAACTCAAGAATTTATCCTCTTGTTTGTGTATTTTTTTTATCTTTATTTTGGCGCTGTTGTTATGTTGTGATTTTTGGCGACTGGTGAAATTTGCTTGACGGATATGAAGCGAAATTAGTACTGTTGAGGGTAATTTATAAATAAAGGAAAAGCGCGGAATAAGATGGAGAGTAAAAGTGTTTGAGTTTGAAATGGTAAATGCATGGTTAATGGAAAAAAAAAAAATTAAATAAAAAAAATGTAAAAATATTGTTATGTTGAAGTTAGGCGCCTTAATACTGACTACTGACGTCCTCGACATCGCAACGCGAGTGGTGAATAGGCGCGTTGACGTGTCTCGATGGATGCATTTTTAACACAACTAAAATAGCGTATCCCAAAGGCATTTAGAGTTGTAACATTGAACGTAAAAGCGAGAAGAGACATCTCTTATAAAGCCCAGACAAAACAGCAGCAGCTGCTTCGACTACGACGCCAACCAACGCATACATATATATATGCTTTTACATATTTATTTTTATTGCTTATATACAGTATAAATATCTATATAGATATAGATAGATCTCATCAGCATATTTCCCCTAAACATTTTCTCTCACACATACAAAGACTTTTCAATCTCCCGAAACCATCACCCGGTAATTTATTTAAATGAAATAAAACTAAAAACATGAAAATAAAAAGAAACAGAATGAGAAACATAAACTACCTTTTATGCAAATCCACAAAGTCAAAATCATTCAAAATATATTATTGTTATTGTTATTATATTGATAAATAAATTTAAATCCGGATTATAATCCAGATAATATATTGCTTGTTCCATGTATTTAGTATTTATTAATCAAGTTAAGTATTTAGTATTATAAAAACATTAAGTTCAAGGAGACAGACAGAAGCTCAAAAATAAATGGTTTTACTTTGCAGCAATTAGTGTCTTGGTATTAAATCCAAAAAACCGGAAGTGCAGAGACGGTAAGACATACAAGATAATCCAGAGCCTACTGAGAAAATCTAAGTCCAAGTTTAAGTACGAGGAGAAAGACGTACGATGGTCCCTGAACTGTCGTCTTGTTGCAATTTGTATTCTCGCACATTCTCGGACATAACACGCGATCTCTCTTGTTTATATAGTTAAGTTCGGTCTAGTTTAGTTTAGTTACTCTACTTGTTTATATGTGCTGTGCATAAATACAGTAACCGTCGCGACGTCGACGACGCTTTGGATAAAAGACACGATGGAGGTCTTGTCGAGTATGGTAATGCGTTGAGCACCTGCAGTGATAAATTGATTATCCTTTCCCTCATTCGTCTTAAAGAAGCCTTTGCGTACATGTATGGATCGATAAACACGTGGGGTTGCTCTCTCCTTTCCTCTTTCTCTTTTTCCTCGAACTCTGTTTCTGATACGCTTGCATTATTTATAATAAATACATAATATCCATCCATACTTTGCATATTACCGTACGCGTACATAAAAGTCTTCCAGACTGTTAAAATCCAACGAAAACTGCCAACCATCCCAGAGCTGATCGGTACTGATGGATATAAAAATTTATATAAGTGATTGATACCCCGGAGGCATCTATTGCCAATGCAATTTTATAAAATTCCTCACTCTCGCACGATCCAGAGAAAATTAAACGCTCTGGGCTTTTTAATCCCGATTATCGGTAATTTTAAATTTATATTATTTTTTTTTTAAGAAAAATAAAATAAAATAGAGGACAAAATAAGTATAGAAGGACACGAGAGTAGAGAAAAAGTGTGAAGAAGGTAAAGTGATTGGGATCGGGATTGAGAATAAATAAATTGTTGGAGTAAAGTTGAGTGTTGAGCTTGTGAGTTGAAGTGTTTAGAAAGAGCCAGTGAGAATCTCAACACCTCGACTCGGAACCCCTTTACTGGGTGAATTCCCTTGAGAGGGTTCCCGTGTGTAGAGTGGACTCAACTCGTCTTGCAGCACATGTGTGTTTATGTATGTAGAGTAAGTGTGTACTTGTGGGCACGCGAGTGAGAGCTTTGTAGTAGTATCGCATTGTTTTCTCTGGTCTCTGGTCTCTGGTCGCGGCAATCTGTTGTGGGCACTCGACTCTCTCAGCTTGAGAGCATTCTCATGTGTGCCCTTCCACCATCCCGCTCTACACCACTCATTGGTGTCTCTCCTCATTGCTTATACGGCACAGAATATATAGTATAGAGTATAGAGAGTGTTTGAACTTCTCAATCACCCTCGAGACACAACCCCTTTATTCGCGTTACGTATTTACGCCCTAATCTCGATCCACAGTCTATATAATAATGACAATTAGTGCGTATAGTGGAATTCACCCGGACCGTCATTCCCTGACACCTTTTCCGTCAAAACGTCAATTTCCTAAATGGATTTTTGTGGATATTTATATTTACAGATACCGTAAGTGCGTATAATGATTATCCTAATTTTGTCGATTTTTAAAGTAAAAATTTTCCTGATAAAAAAAAATAATTTTTTGAAAATTGAAGTCACCTTTAAAACTTCTTTATCACTTTGAAGTTAGTATATGAGAAATTTTAGGAGTCTAAAAAATTTTTTTTTGATCAATTTTATACTTATAGATCATAAATAACAACCAAAAACTTAAGTTGGTTTGAAGAGAAAAAAAAAAGCAGGTTCAAAGAATCGCAAGATTAATTCGAAGGTGAGCAAAAAGAGGATAACTTCTTATGGGCACTGTCGCGGTTTAAGAGACCGAGTGTTAATTAACGAGCTGTAAGGTGTTAAAATCGAGTCGCAGTATTTCACGAGATGCCGGTGCGTCATGCCCGATACTCGTGCCGGCTTCCGATCAGAGTATAACCACGGTAAGATGTAGTTTGCCGTGGCCGTAGATAGCCCTGTTGTTGCCGTTCCCGTCCCGTTCTCGAGTAGGTAGGAGTCGAGAGGACGAACAAGAATAGCGATTCTCGGGACACAGGAACTAATAGGCGGAGTAAGAAACAAGCCGACCAACAGATAAGAGCATGGCCCCCGGAGGTCCGGTATAATAATTTGTGCCAGTGTCATTCTCTTAACTCCCAAGACATCTCAATTATTTAAAGTTCGGCTGGCTCCGTACCCAAATTTCCCTCCTCTGTTTATAGTTGCTCACTTCCTCTGATTAAAATTACAGACGTTCATTAGCGGTTTATTAATTACCACGATTTATAATTAGACGATGAATAACTTTTTTCATTTTATTCATTTCATAATTATTATTATTATTACAATGTTTAACCTGTTGTATGTTGTATGTTGCATTATATTAGCAGATATTGTGTAGCCGGGCATAAAAATGGGCAACATAACACCACCTCGAGAATTATATTGAGAGAATGAAACCTCAAGTCTCAAGTCCGAAGTAAAGCGAACACATCAAGTAAAGCGAACCGGCTAATAGACATATCTCTTTGTACTTGTTCTCTCGCTTTCTCTCCCGGAGCAGAGAAAGACGGGAAAGAGGAAACCGTGTGCAGAGAGAGAACGAATGACATATTGCGGGTTGGTATACAACAGAAGAGCTCTCCATATAATACCAACAACATGAAGTAGACGTTGCCATTGCCATTGCCCGAGTCCCGCAATTCGACACGCCGGTGATGTACCGCTCTGTAGCAATACAACCACCTGAAGCAAGGCAAGAAGAAGCTAACCAAACCAAAACGAACCGAACCAAACCGATCCACGTATAAGTATGAGTATATACTGTATCCATAAGTACAAGTGAATAAGAAGGTGATCGAACCGGTCCAATACGCTCGGTGCATCGCTAAATAACACTATTATTCCTACAACTAATAATGATAATAGTCATATCTATAGAGTATAGACCAGCGACCAGCAGTGATGATGATAATAATAATGTAATCAGCCTTAGGCAAATGTCGGGGATAACGAATCGATGGCTGTTCTCACGTTCGCGACATTCGGCATGTTTTTAACATATAAATTCATACATTGCCTGAAGCTTATGCTCATGCTTGCTACATAAACTCTCCTCATTTTATTTACCTCTTATTCTTTTATTTTATTTCTATTATATACAAAGCGACAAACGCTAAATTTATGTAATTTATAATACCTGACTATGACCAGGTGAGTTTTTTAAAAATACTTTTTATGATCTCTTTCTCAATGTACACATAAAATATTGTACATATTTATACGGTCTGTTCGAGTTTTAGCACAATGTACTTTTGTAAAAAGAAAAAAAGTATTAAATCCTTACCATACATTTCCTTACATACCACAATCTTATATACGTTCGAGTATTAGTATTAGTGAATAGAAGGTATTGACGAGAAATCGTAAAAGCACTATTAAATTTTCTCAAGCTATAATTGATCAATCAAGTTAAATTGTTTTATTTATTTTTATTACTATTACCGAGAAAGTAAAGTCTTTTGTACGAAGTTGAGTTGTGTTATTATATTTTTTTTTATATCTAAGACTTTTTCAATGGTACATCTTATATTTCCACGTTTTATTGTTCGTGAAGGCGATAATTGAGCTAATAAAGGTGTGTAAACGAACAAGCAAAGTTAAACATAATAAAAATAAAATAATAGGTTGTACTTATAGTAGTTTTATGTTAGTTTGATTCCATTGTGTGGGGCAATAGTTATTTGAGTGTATGAGAGTTAAAATTTAACATTGATGCCTGAGAAAATGGGAATACACGAGACAATTGCTTGCACGTGGATACCAGACTCAATATAAGTGCGTATCTGAAAACCAATACACACTTTTCACGCACATATATACATACATACATATATAGATATAGAAGAGCATGATTCCGTAGTATAGAGAAACGATATAGGATAGACTGGTGGTACGCTGGTACGCGGGGCACTCTCTTCATTTTCAGGCTGTCACAAGCAGAAGAAGATTCTGGCTGCGTTTGACAGCTGCAGGGTCTGGGTTGTGCTGCTAGTAGGACCTAGGATCTACTCTGGAAACTCCAACGTACCGGGTATAGTACCGCACCAGAAGAGAAGAGAAGAGAGATATAATATGGCTATACCCACGTATACTACTACTACTTCTATAATACCTACTGGGAGCATCAGCATCGTGAGCCACCCTCTATCCTATCCTACTATACCCCGTATATACTCCTCACTTATACTCGGCCGTACACTGCTCACTGTTTGTCTATCTCATTTCCCCTTGTAACCCCGTGTCGTGTCCTGATGCCCGTTCACCGTCATCATCCTCATATATGAATGTACACCCTAAACTACCGTACTCCACCCTCACTCTTTTGGCTCTCATTTTTTACTCTACTCTACCAAACGGTATCCTCATCCACATCCCCGAAGCAGCCATATCGTAACCAGCGGGTGTTCCCGTTTCTCTACTTTGTAAATATACCGCATTTTAATTATTTCATCGTTTTAGTTTTGTTTTATGTTATTTTGTTGTTAGTTACCATTTCTATTATTTTTTTTTTCTACTAATAGGACTACACTGATGGCAGAATTTATTTCCAAGTAATTATAAAATTTATTGAAAGTAAAAAACTTGGATAAAAATCCTTCAAACGCTTTTACTCATCCCTCATCGAGCACCGGATATTGAATATTTATTCGCAGTATTAATATAAGTATAAATGATGTTTAAAAAATTTATTCCATCAAATATATGAGGGAAAATACTTTTTAATCTATTGAAAAATATCGTGGGTTTAATATGAAGAGTACATGCATGCATACATGGCGTATAGGTACTACAGTAGTTGCTCGAGATATGTATGGAGAAAAGTTTAGTGTACTGATATATGTATGTGTATTTGTGTGAATGTATGAAATGGAAAAATTTTCGGAATTGAAAAAACGAGATAAAAGGTCACAGATGCACCGACGAGTGGTGTTTAATATTGGTGCCGCACATGGTTCGCTCAGAGACACATTTCACTAATATTGCACTGGCGGCAGCAGTTATATACTATATACTATATACATACATTTATGTATAATATAGATACCGGTGCTTTACATATCTCTATAGGCATTAATATATTCAACACACATGAATATTACACGTGAGAGGCTCGGAAGAGTGAAGAGGGAGGCTCGGAGTTCGCAGGTAGAGCCAGAAGAGGTAGAGGCGGGCAAAGGAGAAGCTAACCGAGAAAGAGGTGTATAGAGTGTAGAGTAAAGAGTGGTGGGTGAAAGCCATCCACGTACATTGGCTAAACCATTGTGCCTATCTCGGGCTCTCGCGGGGCTTCATGAAATCTGCGGCTTTCATTGTTCCAGGACGAAGCTTTGTACTTTGTGTGCTCTATGGAACACTCTCTTTCCATCTTTATCATTTTATTCATCCCTCTTTCTCACTCCCTGGTTATGTCTATATACGTAACTCCAGAACTATTCTCGGCTGCCTTTGAATAAGGAACTAATGAATATACCTGCGCAAACCCACTATATGTATACACCAAAGCGCGTTATATTTCGCCAAACTAATACATATATACATACATACATTATTTCTCTCGCTCCCTCCTTTTCGCTTTTAACGTACGGCTTATCAGCTAACAGTTTGTGGATTGTGTTTCATCATGTCCATCATTTTCTCTTTTGTTCTAAATAATAATAATAATAATAACAACAACAACAATAACAAATAATAATATACAATAAAAAGTGCAGAAATATTAAAAAAAGTTTTTCCCTTCTGGATAATTGAAAAAGTAAAATTGAATGGAATTTGTTGTTTCTTTGGATACGTGGTTCTTAATCGACTTAGCAATTATCCGTGAAGAAGGTGGAGTAGAAAGAATTGACGATGCGTGAGGACACGAGATACTCTGGTGTGTCCAGCTTAGCTTGGATCGAGGGGACGACAGGACTTGGAAAAAGAATATCAGAGTGTATATATATATATATATAGTACAGTAAGAGGAGTAAGAGATGAGATGAGGTGGAGAAGGTGAACGAGGGAGAAACAAGCCAGACGAGAGATCGAGAGAGATGCCGAGGTGATGGATCGTCCAATCAGTGCCGCGAGATGGAGCACGAGGATGAGGATGAGGAAAGAGTACGCCTAGCCAGGATTGGAATGAGTGGACCCGCTCTTACTCTGGCTTATGCTTACGGCGGCTCGACCGGCTCATCTCCGTGTATAGTATACTACTATACAGGACAGTGGATATGAGACGAAAGGAGAGTGGAGGTCATGGTCGGGTCGGTTGCCCGCTAATCGAAGAACACGTTGTGGCGAAGAAAAAATCCTCTCCTCTCTTATTTACTTTTTTTTATTCATTTCATTTATATTTTTATTTTTTTATTTTTATTTTTATCTTTCTGTATATACTGTACGGGTTCTCTTTCTTCCGAGTACCAGTCCGAGGCTCGCTCCTATCCGCCATTGTGTAACTCAAACATCAAAGAAACCTGGCAACCATCTGAACAATTGCATTCCTCATTTAAAAAAAAAATAAAGAAAAAAAAACTCATAAATTTGGATACCAATGTGCTGGATTTTGTTCTCTGATAAATAATGGATTTAGATTTTATTCTACGTGACATTAAATGGTACCGGTTATTTATTTAAGATTTTGTATTATATTGTATTATATTATGTGTCGAGTTGAGTACAAGTACAAGTGTGTGATTGAGTTTGTACGGTTGGAGAGATGGAGTACAACGGCTGAAAGTTATCAACAGAGTGTACATTTTGGTTTTGTTTGAATTGGTAAGAGTTTAGGGCTTGGAAAAGCCAGCACAGGATGGAGTGGAATGCGAATCCGAAAAAGGTTTCCAGCTCTACAATGACCAGGATAGGAAATGTAGGAGATGGAGGTAGTGATAGTGGCTTGAGGCTTGAAGGCTTACGCTATGCCGGTGAATTGTCCAAGTGTATACAGAAGAGAAACCAAAAGAGAGTAGAAAGAGAAAGAGATACACGAGGGCGGTTAACAATGGCCGCCAACCAAAACATCCGATAAATCTAACCGGCCCGGACCTCAAGCCCCGAGGGGTTTTAAACTCTCACCCTCTGAAACGGACGCCGAGCGCAACCCTTACATTACGCGCGAATCGAGGGAGACCAGCCAGAGTATATATAATATACATTTACACAGAGCTAGTATGTGTACGAGAGTATAGACGAGACCAGGAGAAATTTCAAACGGACAGGAGGAGTAGAGGTGAAGGGATGACGTGCGATCCACGAAAAACCAAACTAAGCGAATTCCAACGACCCTTACTGCCGGTTAGGTGTGGTACAGGTCTATGTACGGCAAACTCTGGCGGTCTGTATTATACATAGTCATTTTCCGGTGCTCGCTGGTATCTGCTATTTTCTATTTGTCTCTGTCTTCGTCCTTATACTTCTTTCTCTTGTTTGTCTCATCTACTTGGCTCACATGTGTAAGCTGTTGTGTCCAGTAACGAGATCTGTTACTCGAGAAAATTTCAGCAAATTTGTTTGTGGCGTTTTACTAATTTGTTTCGCATTCCCTTTCCTTTTCGTACCGGCACTTCTACAACTGTCAACCTGCTTTATAATGCTTCACGGTGACTTGTTTTAATTCACGGTCGCATACACTCACAATCACACGTGTAATTTAATATTTCATTTTAAATATTATTAAAAAAAAAGATCTTATTTTATAATTTAATTAATAGTTTAAGATTGACCATTAAATTGATGAGATGAGTCATTGATGAGATCAACTGTTGAATATAAATTTAGCTTTAAAAATTGTATTATAGAAGTTTTGTATCACTGCATATTTTATATATGTATTTAAATTATATGAATATTTATGATTAATTATCAAAGCGAAAAATTATGTCACTATTAGCATTTAAATAGCCGAGTATTTTTAATGAATTTAAAATATTTATCGGCTTTTCTATATATAGTTATCAATGGAATACTTTATTCTATTCAATTAAATAAAACTATTTCTTATTTAATAGCAATAAAAATAAAATGGGAAAAGAATGCTGATTGTAATTGCGCATTGAATACCGGTATTCAGTCTATGTCTATGTCTATGATATTCACCGTGTGAACAGACCGATTATTAAAATAGCAAGTCGACGATGACGGCTTTATAAGCAGCAATTCATAAATACATTCATACAATATAAATAAATCTATATAAACTAATAGCACAACAGAGTGCTGCACGGTGATTTATCGAAAGAGACATACATCAAGATAGTTCAACGAGGTCGCCGATAACGACTTTAAACATATTGATTTGATAGATTGTCTGATTGAGCATACCAGTTTGCTCTATTTTACCCGGTTGTTAAACTCGTAGTTATTTCCATAATTCAACCTCAACACCTCTGCCTTCCTCACAAATCTAAAACCAATTTTTTTCATTGATTTTTTATTTACCAAAAATAAATCGAATTTTATTTTTTTTACCTGTGGAATTAAAAAAATACACACATGTTACATATATGTTGAGTGGGCGGAAGGCAGAGGACACGTGTGGAAGACACCAGAACGGAGATAGGAAGAGGATGGACAGGTTAGAGAGAATTTCTACTCGCTACCATGGAAACCGTCACATTCCCGCCTCACCACGTTACTATGGATACTCTACGGCGTTCGCGTTTTATTTCGCTTGCGCCAATCTCCCAGTATATTTCTCCTGCTCTGTCTTCTTTGTCTTTGTCTTCCTCTACTGCTTAATAATTACAATTATTTATTTAATCAATGCTAGTGACAATCATCACAATCATACTCACTACTGGAGTAAATCAACAAAAAAAAAAGTTTACTCGGAAAAAATGGTTTTTTGGTGAACAAAGTTTAATCAACGTCAATTGTATTTGTTGTTCCATTTCGCGCCTGAAACAACCATATGCCTGCATCCCATCGTGTACAAATATATGTACATATGCATATATATATATATATATATATATATATATATATATATATATATATATATATATATATATATATATACCTATGGAGAGTAAACATACGTATAGAGTTGCGTGATTGTGATTGGTGGACGCGTCATTCGATATCAATATTTATTCAACGCGACGAATACCCGGGGTACGATTAAAAGTGGTTTATGCTATAAACGTTCTCCCAACCAAACTATCAGTGCATACATATGGATGTATGTATGATAGTCAGACTGCACATTAGAGTGAAGCTAGACTATTCTCGTTCAAATAACGAATATTAGGCCTTCAAACGTTTACAAACACGCATACATCACTCATACTCATTATCATTTATTCATTCATTCACGTGTAAACATACACGTATCTTCATCCTCAGTACACGCTATTTTGACGCCACATATGTCGTAAATAAACTATCAGGTATGATATTTATCATGTATACATTTAGAATTATTATTATATTAAATGATTTTCTCTTTTTTATTTAATTATTTTTTTTAGACTTACCAGGACTGCCAAGAAATACCGAGGAATAAAGGACACCACGACGCGCAGCTTCTGTCGCTGCCGCTCTTTGCGCATCTGGAGGCGAATTCCACTCCGTTCTGCGCTGACACCATTTACCTGTAAAATAAAATAAAAATAATTAATTTAATAAATTTTTAGAGAGAATATGCACGGGTGAACATTGATGAAAAAAAATATAATAAACAAATTATAGATAAAAATAAAAATAAAATAAAAGTTTGCATATAGATGTCAATCACAAATGTAGATTGGTATCGCGTGCTACATTTCAACGGTTGTTTCTTGTCATTATTGTTGTTTTAAATTAATATTGACTTGACGGAAATAATTGCACAATTATGGTAATTTTGCAAGCAACAAAAAATGTTGATAAAAATGTAATAATAAATAGTTGTGTGGATGCGAACACGTGAATTGCGGTAAAGTATCGTATGCACTTAAATTTAAATTTGAAATAATAAAAAATGTATATATCCATATCTATATCCATGTTTGTATATTTGTATGGATATTGCTGTCACATCGAGTCAAAGTATTGTGATGACATGTGCGCTGAGATTGTTAATGTGAAATCGCAATGGATAAGAGTTGCGTGATGATAAATATTTTTAGTTCTTAGTCGTAAGTTGTAATTATTTATTATGTTGATAAAAAAGCGGCTATTCCTAGTTTATAGTCATGAATTTTTATTTATTTATATTTATAGATAAGAAATATATTTTGGGTACTGAAGTAAGTTTCCGAAGAAGTCGAACTTTTCTGTAGCTTCATCTGGTAAATAGTATTTAATGATCATGATGTGTAATAAATATTTATTTGCCCCGTTTATTTTATCGTGCAATTAAATGTGAATATTTTTACAATCATCGTTTATCGTCTCTTAATTTTTTTTTTTTTTTTTTTTTTTTTTTTTCAATTAAATCCATTAATATTTAAATTTTTTCTCATGAAATTTAATATCGGATTTTTTATCAGAAGTTTTTTAAAATTTTATGTCTTAATTACGATTGAAACTGAAATTAACAGAAATTTGACACGTTTTAGCTTTTTTTTTTCAATAATTTAATTATTTAAAAAAAAAAACAAAAAATTCATGATATTTTTAAGACCTACAGATAATATATTAGTTAAAATTTTTATGCCATATTAGGTCAAGTGATTAGTAGGCTTGTTACAAAACAAAAAATGTTACTTGAAGAGATTTTAATATAATTTTTTAATAAAACAAATGTTGATAATCTAAAAATTGAATTTTTATATTTTTCTAGTAAAATTTTTTTGAAAAAAAATTCCAAAATTATTCAATATCTGCTGATTTTATTATCATAATTACTCAAAAATCTTTGACTCACCATTTTAGATATCAATGATGATAAAAATAAAATAAAAAAAAAAACGTGTAATAAAATTAAATGATGCAATTATCATCCAATCCAAAAAGGAATATTTAAGTTATATTTTAACACTTGCCTTACACTGACAACGATGATGATTGTGAAGTTATGTTATTCTTAAATTTTTACATTACAAATATTCTTGAACGCGTTCCATTGTTTTAAAATAATCGATTTAACTCTTTACTTTATATCAAATGAATTCTGTTGACATTTTGTTCAATTTATTCTAAATCATAAATAACAAGAAAAAAAATAATAAAAATAAACCGGGTATGCGGAGATTTAAACGCGTCTTTAAATATAAAACTAAAATAAAGCAAACTGACATATATATTCACGGATGAAATACGACACCGGAATTTTTTCTCAATTTTTCGGCGAACTCGACTATTGTATATCTCCAAGTTAAAAAAAAAAACAATATGTTCGAAAGTAAACACTGTCTGTATGACAGAATATTACTGACCTAGCTTATGTTGTTTATTTACTATTTACGTCGTCGCCCGGTATATTTTTTGCATACGAATTTACAAACTGTCCGATTTAATTTAAGTATTTAAATATATTGTTTTATTATTTCAAGTTATTATTTAATTATTCCCGATAAATTAGTAATATTTATTCATGTTCATCTTCAATATTTAATTGCAAAAATGAGAAAAGTGAAGAACTGCGACGCGACAAACAAAACTTGCTGATTCATGACGCTAATGTAGCTTGATTGTCAGTAAGACCGCTAGGCAGCGCTTGCGCAGGTTGTCAGTTGAGCTAGGAACTAAAATTTGAATTTTATTGGCTAATCAATTCTGGTAACTTTTAATCTGATTGGTCCTAGAGAAATTTTCAACTAATCACAATTTTTGGATAAAAAACAAAGCAACTAATTTTTTGCCAACTTCACACTGTTCTCAAACTGCGGCGTCATTGTTGCTCATTAAGTTACTTACTAATAATTATTAAATTATTAGTGATTAACATTATAAAAAATAACAAATATTAAAAATCCAGTTGATTAAATTTAAAAATAATTAAAAATACCAAAAAAAAGAGTCAGTAAATATTTTATTTGAATCTAAATTTGACTTGGTAAAATTCAACGGTCAGCGATATATCTGACAAGTACTTAAATACATAAAAAAATATAAAGGAAAAAAAGTAAAAATAAAATACAGTAAATAAATAAACTGCAGTCAATGGTCAGTAATATTCAGGACAATGGAATAAATTAAATTAAATGTTGGAAGTATTTTAATTTTAGCCAAAAGATAAATTCCGCGAAAGAGTTGAAGCAGGAAATTCGCGGAACTCGAACCGTGTCGTATTTCGATCTATGTACTGGCGCTCATACCAACGCATGACGGCTGCTTACTGTCTTTGTTTTTAAACGTACGTCAGATCGCGGAGTAAAATTTTTTTTTTGTTCAGTTTTTAATTTTTATTTTTCGACGGGTAAAAATTTAAATTGCGTTATAATAAAAAAAAAGTAAAGTCAGTGTTGTAGATATTAGATTAAGTAGTGAGTTAAGTACAGTGTAGAGTTGGGTAGGAAATTGTTAGTAATATCAGCAGTAACAAGTCAAAATGTTGATTTATCATCATTTAAGTCCTGTATTTTCAA
Organism: Cotesia glomerata; assembly: GCF_020080835.1. Taxonomy (NCBI): domain Eukaryota; kingdom Metazoa; phylum Arthropoda; class Insecta; order Hymenoptera; family Braconidae; genus Cotesia; species Cotesia glomerata. Next base: position 32,777,908 of record NC_058158.1, read on the forward strand.
TCAGTTGAATCTAAGAGAATGAATCATTCTGTCATCAATGTCAACAGGTATCAGTTATCAACATAACCACAAAATTTTATTAAATAGAATGTACTAATTGTTGATTTTGTTACAGATTATGAAATATCTTGATGAATTGTCATGCTATCATCTTCTCAATAAATTAATTTGAAGTAAAGTAATTGAAATAAAAATTTGAAGTGTAAGTAAACTAAATATTTATACTAATAATGATTTTTGCTCTAAAAATCAGCAGACACCTCACTTTTTTTTTTTCTTAATAACTATAGTATATTACACACCTAGGGAAGTAAAGTAAGAAATGTCTCAGATCACATGTAATTGTTGGCCGAGGCGAAGCCGAGGTCAACAAACATGTGATCTGAGGCTTTCTTATTTACTTCCCGAGGAGTGTATACTATTTTTTTGTCCGACGAAGGCGGAAAGCGGCAACTTAGTTTAGCGCAGCGGGACGAAAGTTGCCACTTTCCGCCCGGAGGGCAAAAAAATTATTTTTAATACGATATACACATCAAATATTAAAAATCTTTATTAGAATGCTTCAATTATTATTAAAATAAATTATTAGTTGAATAAACACCAACCAATTTTCAAATTTACATACTTTATAAGTAAAAAAATAGTAGACGTTGTTTATTTTTACAAATTTAAAAAGTAAATAAGTAAAATATATAATTGTTAAAGATTATCTCATTAAAATTAAAATCTTATTAAAATTTTAAATTGCGTAATAATATTTAATGTTATTGATTTTTAGATTAAAAAATTGAAAATTCAGTTGAAGCAGTATTATCATTTCCAGCAGCAGCATCATCGTAATTATTGTTACGAATATAAGAAAAAATAATATTCGGTGAGTCAAACCTTAAAAAAATATATATAAAAAACCTGTAGTATATCCGTCAAAGTATACAATAATTATTAATCATAATCCGTTTTGTTGGTGAGGCGGTTCAGTTTCTTGTACACTGTATATTATAGAGTAATATATAGCGTAGTGTCTGATCCTGAGGAAAAAAGGTAACTCGGTCCTGGCAGTATTACAATTTCCCAGATGCGAAAATAGGAAAGGTATCTACTTTATTTCTCGGCGAAGATCCCAACAGAATGAGGATACACGGGGAGCCGGGGGTATCTGAGTAAGCCGCCGAGCGAAGTAATTTCACACGGGTGAGCGAGGGTATTTTCAGAGCACCATAGAACTCGGAGGATGGAAAAGCCCCATGTGTAACGGAAAAATAAAGTAAAACCGTCAGATGCGAAAAGAAACTAAAATAAAATAATAAAAAAAGTAAGTAGCCGTAGACTAGGTAGGTAGAACCGTGGCAAGTTCTTATCTCAGGATGTAACCAGCCAGCATAGCCTTTAAGAATTTTACGCCGCGAAAATTATATTCTCAAAGATTGTCTTTGTTGTTCTTGTCGTTATCTTGTCGCAGATGTTTGTTTTGTTGCGATACCAGTCAGTAATTATTACTCTATTTCCATCTTTCTTCTCCGTAATAAAATAGTTTTAAATTTTAAAAATAAATACCAAGTAAAAGGAAGTAATAAAATGTATTTAATAGCTTAAAAAGATAGTTTGTAATTACAAATATGCAAAGTAGCTTCCCATAAATAAAAATTAGATGTCACTTTAGCAACATTGTCAAATAATATAGCCCAAGGCTTTTGAGTTGTCCATTTGAGTGCATTTAATCGTTACTCTATAAATCAAACGCGTACCTTTTACCTTCTTTTCGGTTCCTGAAACTGTGCTCTCGTAAAAAATGAATTATGACCAGTCCCAAGAGATGCCTTACACTACACGTTCACGCTCGATGTAAAAGGACTGAGTTGAGACAGACACTAACACCGAATCCATTTCACATTTCAAACCCGAGTGAGTAGAGTGTCCACTCGGTCCATTAATTTGCGATAAAAACTTACAAAATAAGTAAATACCCGCGTAATCATTGTAATCTCAACTACCACTCTTTTTATACTTTTCTCTCGCTGTTTCTCGCTTCTCCTTCCATTTTATTTGACTCTTTTTTTTTAACCGGAATAACCCTTATTATCTTAATGACAACTGCTCAAAAAGTTTGTATCTTTTTTTGTAGTTTTAAATTTAAATTTAAATAAAAAAAAAAAAATAATATAAATCAAATTTTTTTCAATGACGGTTATATTACTACATTTTATTGTATATAATTTACAATTATTATTATAATTATAAATATATATTACCGTATATCTTCAATTAAATATGACTAACAAGTATAACTGTCTCATTTTAACCATTTAGATAATCGAATATGTATTTATAAAAGTGTATACCTGGATCCTAGTCTCTGAAAATATCAAGGATTGTGTTTTCTGTGGGTCGTGTAATATTATTTAGTGTAGAGACGATTTATCGTCCTTAAGCGACAGGTTGTAATCAAACACATCAACCCGTCAATTTAGTATCACTGATTTACCGTGGGAATTAAAACAAGTTATTTATCAAAACAAATTCCATAAATTCTTTGAATAATTTTAGAAATTTAATTTTACTTCCTCGTACAAATTAACACAATAGTTTTAAATTAAAAGTTAAAAATATTCCTCCCTATCTTTGTTATAATAATAATGGTAAAGTTAATTAAATTCGAAATAATTCATCAGGATAATAAAAATGAGAAAATCAATTTAAAGTTGTCATAACGTAACAGTTTTTAACTGACAAGTATTAAATAAAGTGAATAATAAAAAGGAATGAGAAGCTAAAAACAAATTAAAAAAAGATGTTTGTAAAACGAGCTGACGTTTACATACTCTTGTTGAACGGTGAATACGATGACCGTGTCATGTGTTTACCTATCTCTTTTTCGCTTTATATTGTGATACTCTTCTTTGCTCTCTTCTCAACTTGTATCTTTTTGTATTATTTCATTTTTATCCCTTGAACTCAGTTAACACTGTTGACAGTTATAAATTGAAGTATATTACTCCACCCATTTCAACTCTATTCAAAACTCCACATTTATTATTATTTTCTCTTTATCCAGGCAATCATAAGAAACAATAATAATTACAATCATAATCACGAATTTCATTTGCATACCGATTGTTAAAATTACCATATAATATAATAATAATCTCAATTATCTTCCATGTAGCTTCTACACTGTAAAAAAATCGGAAGTGAATTTCAGCTCTATTATATCCGAGTATATAGTTTAAAAATTCTATTTAAAGTTTAAATCAGTAAATATTAATCAAATTTTTCTAAAAAATTAATTTTTTTTATTAACATTGAACTAAATTTTTGACAAGATTATTTTCTTTTTAAGTCTTGTTGATAAATTCTACCATAAAAGTAAGAAAAAAATAGTATATTACACTATTAGGGCAGAAAGTTTGAGATTTCTGCACTGCGCGCCATGATGTCCGAGGCGTAGCCGAGGGCATCACGGTGCGCAGTTCAGAGCTCTCAAACTTCTGCCCGTGTAGTGTATACTATTTTTCTTTATAGCCGGTCGAAAGTACGTAAAATATTTAATGTACTGCATCGAAAAAAAATTTATGCCTTCCCCCGACATTTGCGGCACGAGCGAAGCGAGTGCTGCTAGTCGGAGGGGGAGGGGGGGGGGCAGGCATCAAATAAAAAAAAATTAATGTAAAATCAAATAAAAAATAATTAACAAACATTTTTTTTGAAAAATTTTTAGACTAAATAAAACTGAAATTTCTTGAATTCAACAAACATGATAAAGATTATTCTCGATTAAAAATAAAAAAAAAAAATTAGGAAAACGGTTGACCCTAAAGACCATCCCTGCAACTTCCCGCTACCTCCATACCTAAGTGCTCAACAATTCACTTATTTTTTAAGCTCTTCGAGCTCAAAAATATAATTTATGTGTAATTTTGAGCTCTCCGAGCTCAAATAAATCGCTGTTCTGTACTTTTGAGCTCTTCGAGCTCAAAAGGCTAATGGAAGTTTTATAGAATACTATTTTTTGAATTTTCAAACCGCAATAACTTTTGAATGAATAAACCGATTTTCTCGCGGTTCACGGCATTCAACGCAGTTTTTTGAGTTCTTTGAAAAATTTTTAAACGTAAACTGGTCAGACTAAAAATTTCATAGAAATTCTGAAAAAAACATTTTTTTCGACAACGATATCTCACGAACAAATTAACCGACTTTGACCGGGCTGGTGGCAATCGACGTGGTTTTTTGAGGTTAAGAGCTGATTAGTTTTTGGAATTGATCGGTTCAGCCGTTTAAAAGATATTTAAAAAACACGAATTTTTGGAAATTTTATTTTTGAGATTTCTCAAAATTTATCTACTCAAATTCTATAAATTAGTATCAGAATTCTAGGGGCACTCTTCAAAACGCCGCATATTTCGATCGAATCGGATGATCCGTTCAAAAGTTATGAAAGATTTACACACACACACACACACACACACACACACACACACAGACACGGTGACATCACCGCGGAAATAGTCAGGAAAGCTTCCTAGGACCTCAAATCATTGAGATCTGATGAAAACTCGATTTTAGAAAAACGGGGTGAAAACAATAACTTCCCGATTTTTGAAAATTTTCAATTTTCTTAGCGGGAAGTTAAAAAACGAGCATATTATCTGAAAATTAACAATAATTAATAAAAATTAAATTAAATAGTTGTTACTGCGTACATTTTTCTAAATAATTCATTAATTAAATAAAGTTGATCCATTTTACACACGTCACTGTCAAACTGAATCTTAGTACAGTACAACCTGGTTATAAGTTACATCGGATGATCTACTCACTCTTACGGCAGTTATATCTTTATCTATAGCTCCATTTATACATAAAATATTTCATGTAAGTAGAAGAAATAAAGAAATATAACCAAGTTGTAATGTACCATCAATCGTAAATGATCAGCGTAAACAAAACATAGTTAGTAACAAATGACTAATGTCAGTCGCGGTAACGAAAGCATTTTATGCTCCCGCTGTTCTAGAGAGCGAATGTGTAGCTTTACTAATGCACGAATCTTTAACTTTCTGCATCGAAATAGGTGCAAAAGATGCGTACTTTCGACCGAGGTATGAAGAAAAAGAAATTTATTAACATAAATACGTTCTATTAAATTAAATTAGTGACTTTTAAATAAATTATCACAGAGAAAATTTCCTAAAAAATAATACTTGTAGAATTAAAAAAAATAAAAAATTCACTTTGCGGAGTTTCTTTTATTCATAATAAAAATAAAATCCTTGTCGGAGTAAATTTCACTCTAGAAGGATTAAATCAATTAAAAATTATCTATTCCGAAATACTTTTACAGTGTAGTTCTTCAATAAAATTTGGTTTCACTTTAAAAAGTATCCGTTTCTTACCAACCCAATATCTTGTAAGATTTACTTTGAGGCTGAGGATAAATAAATCAATAACCTCTGGTGGTTCTTGAGAGGGAGTGACTTGCTTTGCCTCCGCTCGACAACTCCTATTCGTAGAGAAGACCAGTAGGAACGTATACAGGATACCCTGCTACTCGTGTTCACCTCCCTCGTCTTTTTGTTTAACTTTGTCTCTTGTACACTGTATACAATATATACACCGAGCTTGGAGCTTTCCTCCAGTATCCTCTATCAACTACTCTTAGGTGGTTACCCTCTTTGCTAGTTGTTTCTCACCTCAAAGAGGAAGAAGAGACAGAGAGCGTACACGAGTCCCCGGGGATGCTTTTGTCCTCAAGCTGTAAGCGACTTCCTGACAGACCAAGTTTGCACCTGCTCTTCATCTTTTCTCATCCTCGGGTTTAATCTCACAGTGTCATTGTCTGACTCTTTATACTGTATAATATATAATATACAATCTACAACATACAACATTATACATAATACATGTATAAATATCCTCGGTAAACATCAGCGTAATTTATTCAGCGCTTGTCAATGGTTGGCATCTGATCTCCAGTTCAGATACGCCCGACACACAATGTGTTAAAATAGCCTTTAAAACTCGTAAAAACCCTTCAATTGTATAAATTAACCGTCACTTTAACTTCCTATCCCGTCGTTAATGTAATTAACATGTCATTGCTAAAAAAAAAATACTTAAAACTTTAAATAATTATTTATTCACCCCAAGCTTTAACTTGAGTGTGAAAAATTCTGAATAATAATAAATTACATAAAAGTCCTATCCGGCGAATAAAGTTTTTTATAAAAAAAAAAAAAAAAAATTGAACTGAGAATGTCATCGCAAGTAAAGATTGATGGGTTCGTTTGGATTATGTACTGTAGACTGCAGACTGTTGAGCATTGTGTATTGTAGGTAGGTATGTACAGTATAGATTGATACTGAGAGAAACAAGAGATTGGGTGAGTCGGTGCCAGTATGTAACATTGTTGTACATATGTACAGAATGTATTGTGCAGTAGATATGTATTCGGATACAGAAATCACGAGTGTGACGTCACTGGCAGGCGAATCGTGACTCGTGACACGCGTGAGGTTTAATTAGCGCTACAATACTGAATCGTCGGGTGATGGCGCGAGCTCCACCTCCGTCGTCGATATCGAGTGAGCCCTATATATTGTATACTCTATACATTGTATGTATGTGTAGAGAGAGTTTGAGAATAACTAGAGGTAAATACGAGACGTATGTGTGTAACCACGTACCGGGGTACGCCTAAAGCTCTTTCTCTTTCTGGCACACTGCCGGGTGACCTATCAACCCCTGTGACCCCGAAACCACGTTCTCCGAATTACCGATCCGTACAGTCTGACTGCACTGTGCACTTAGCGTAAATTCCTGACTAAACCGATTCGAATTTGCGAACGCGAATCATGCTCGGTCATATGTAAGTGTTTAATTTTATTATTTATCGCCGTGTATTGAGAGATAGACAGTAAAAGCTTTTAGAGCTTGCAGCATTCGTGTTATGTATTTAATCGTGAATTTTTAGTCTCCTTTTTTTATTTTTTTTTTAAATAAAAATGAATGGAATATTTTGTTAGATAGCGCATGAATATTGACCGGATACAGGGATTTGGTGTCCAGTTGAAGCTTGATTCCAGTCTACGGTATGCGATATATGTGTAATACTAAATAAATATCACACATATGAGTATGAGTATGAGTATGTACAGAGTATAGGTATAAAAGCTGCCGGCGAAAGAAGGACGTCCAGCAACCAGCAACCCATGACACGACTGTGAGATAGGAGAGATTTAAAATGTTGGGGCAGGTCGTGGAACTAAATGATGATAAACTATCTCGTCGGCTCGTCCCCGTCTCACCGTTTAACTGACCCATACGCCAGCTTGAATTACGGTCCAAAATAAAAAATAAAGAATTTTATGAAAAAGCAACAACTAATGGCATGAACCACCGTACAAAGTCTGCTGTGAGGTAAAGAATTCCCGAACTCGCAAGACCGGTAAACTGTTTCATGTTTTTTACACGAACATGACAGAAAAAATAGTTTACACGTACGCGATTCTGTTAAAATGATAAATATCTATGCCTGTACTACAAAAAAATGTATGATAATTGTTGTTATTATTTTTATTATGTTAATAATAATAATAAAAATGTGTTCATGTGTGTGGAATGAAGCAGAGCGAGTGTATGTTCAAATGACTAAAAGGGTAAAAAATAATTTCATTGCCGTTTAATTTCTCCATTCTCATGGAAAATCCGGTGGCGAGCTAAATCGACGAGTTATCTGTACACGAGAAATAGTAAATATCGGGCTAGCTATATCGGCAAGGGACACGACTCACCACCCACGTTTTATCCAATTAATAATAGCGCAGCATCGGCGCTAATTAAATCCAGAAAATATGCAAATACACACTCTGTTTATATTTCAAGCTCAGTGAGTATGTATGAAGGTATGAATGTACAAATGTATTGGATATATATTGAGTACATTTATTCACCAACACCATTCAATTGCCCCTAGAGAGATTTGGTTACAAATAGCCCCATAAAAATGCATAAAACACGATTATCCAGCATTAATAGGATTTTTACATGGGCATTTTGCATCGAAATCGAAATAACGCATGACCGATGCCAAATTATTAACGTGCTTCATTTTATATTCTACAACACCCACGAATATATTGCGTACAGATTTAAAATTTGTGTGTGTAGGTTTTTTTTTTTCATCAACCTTTTCCATAAAACACACATAAATTTTATTATTAGTCTCTTGTAATTGAGCATAACATTTTGACCCTGGTATTTAAACTGTTGAAAGTTTTGGTTTATTTATAAAAATCCATATGTCTAATACAACAAATTTTTTAGTCCTATGTGACTCCGAAAACGTGGAGCTATTAATCAGAGGTTGCCCGAGACCCGAGAAAAGCTTGGCATCGTTTCAATTCGTTAATCGACGTTCCCAACGTCTTTTTTAGACCCTTGTTACAACATTTTATTTTAACTCTATATAATACTATTTTTGGTAATAAACTTAATGTTTTTGCCTCCTGTCTCGTGTCTCCTGTCTTTATTTGTTCACTCGCGGACTGTTGTGTCTTTTAACAATAAAAAAAAAAAAAAAAATTACCGGCTGATGAGTGTATCTAAACTTGGAACGATTGTACTGCTGCCAAAAATTTTTAAAATGTTGAAAAATAAAATTTTTGTAAAAAGCTGAAAGTTTTAAGTTTTAAATTTAAAGTATCGAGATCATACGAACAATACACAAGAGAAGAAAAGTCGCCTTACCGGTGGCGCAAACTCGTGGATCTCCGCGTAACTACACGCAACTTGCGGGGATAATTCTGTGAACCTGATAGTGGCGGCGCTCAGCGACTCGCGGGAGAAGCTCTAAATTTTCTCCCGCCTCGTGATACTTAAGTATAGAGTAGAAAAGTCTGCGCGTAGAGGAGGGAAAAAGGCGGTACTTCTTCAATAAAATTAATAAATAAATAAATAACATTAATTGTTTTTACCTTAAAAAAATAATTCTTACTTTATTACACGAGCATTTAAAAGCTATTAAATTAAAGTTCAACAGCTTAAACACTAAATGGAGCGTAAAATATTCGAAACTAGCAGCGGAATAAAATTTCACATGAATAAATGAATAGAATAAAATAAAATAATAACAATTGAACAGTCTCTATGGGATCAGAAAATAATAAGTGACATTGTGAGATTGTGTCGCGGTTGTCGGTTCGTCAAAGGGAATTAATAGCACCATTGAGCTGTAAAAAGTGTGTATCAAGGTTCGCCAAGGCGTGTTGTACATACCTTGCTCTCCTGCATCAGTTTGCGATTGAATGAATCCAAAGGACTCACACTAGATTTATATTTCGTTTGTATGTGTGCGTGTTTATTGCGTGTGTATGTAAGTGAGAAGGCTTGCACCTACGTTTAAAAAAAGACCTGTGTCACGATCGGTATCGGTCAATACACATACCGCAAGGGGCGCAAACTGAGAATGAGAATGAGAGCGCGCGACGGCGGCGAATCAAACGATATCAGACTTCTGGATTAATTTATGCACCGTAGGTTGTTAAAACGCGAGACTCAAAGGCAGCCGCTGTTGCAATCACACGGCTACTGTTGTACTCTTTTATATCGTACATTTATATGTATTATTATGTGTATGTATATAGGCCCACCCGTACTCCAAGTTGAATTCGTCGCGCTAGTTATTATAATCGTAGTGTGTACATGCATATATGTTACATATATTACATACTATATTCACCTCTTTATTCACAAAAAATATATGTATAATGGAAAAAAAAAAAAAAAAATGATAATAATTTTTTTGTTACTTTTTCTGCTCGCATATTGCCCGTGTTCCATAGCTAATACTCGACTTATAAAAAAAAGTATAGAAAAATGAATAAAAGGGATGGGGAAAACAAAAGTAGAGTGTACAATGTGCAGTGCAGCTTTATTTCATATTTTAGTAAGCAGCGTGAGACAGAGAGGGTAGGATAAAAAATATAAAAAATGTTAAAAATATAAATATAAAAAGAAGGAACTTGCACGTAGTTCCGGACGTTATTAACATTACCCAAGCGTGCTCTGGTGAGAGTGTATGTACGGCAGTACGGCATTGCCGGTGTGCCGAGCACAGAGAGTAAAGAGATATTGCGCCCGACTGCATTCCCTCGCCTCGCTGAGATGCAATTTACCGAATTGTTTTTAAATCCCTCTGACGGCAGTACACTGTGTACGGAAAAAGAGCCAAGAGGAAAGCGAAAAGAGAAGAGAAAAGAGAGAACAGAGGAAAAAAGTACCTACACAGTACATAGTATACCTTATATATAATATATATAAATATATATATATATATATATATATATATATATATATATATATATATATATATATATATCTGTAGAGGGTGGAAGAAATGGGTGACGGTGGGTACGTATATAGAGAATACAGAATGTAGAAGGAACTAAACGAAACGAGTAGGTTCTCCCGGTCTCCACTCGGCAGCCATGGCGTCAGCTGTTTTGTCCCGGGGACGCGCTTCGTTTCTTTATTTCTTGCCCGGAAACTCTACTCTGGCGTCCCTATTTTATACATATATCTATATATATAAATATACTAGCTCTTACTCCTGCCCGATTTCACTCAATACGACTTTAATCCCGCCGACTGCTCGGCAATCAATAGATTTTATTTAATACTAATATTAATCTAACAGTTACTTTGATTTTTTTATCGGTTATCAGTTATTAGTAATCAGTTGGGTGGTCACGGGCAATCGCGAACCTCGGTGGTACTCTGTGTCTTGTAGAGCATTAATATATTAATTGATAATGATAAGTTGCCAAATCGTAATCGTATAATATAAAATAGGATAATATAGTACAGGCAAGTTGTAACATTAGATGCAAGTATTGAGAGAAACGTAAACGTGTAAAGTCGTAACGTTTAAAATGAGCGGAATTCCATGTAATTAAGATAATACACCGATAATAACCGGTGGTCTCGCCAAGTGTTGCTATTCCCGATTGAGGAAACGGCCGTCACGTGAGTACCGCGTGTATACAGTTATATTGCGTGAACAGACACTCCGGGAGACGATGATAGAGAAAGAGTTACTGTAATGTTAATAGAAGAGTCGTAGGTGAATGAGCAACAGAGTCCAATGCAAAGGCTTACATATGTAGAATGTAGTATGCACTCCATATTCATATGTGTATATGTCCATATGTCTGTTATATGTTATATGAGGTGACCGTAGTTGCTACCGGGACGAATCTATCAGTTTGTTCACGCGACGTCGCTCTACTCGTAGTCGATAACAGCGCAAACGATAATTTTAAATTGTGGCCCGTTGACCGTTTGTGTCGACATGCATATCAAGATACTAAGTTTATTAGCGTATAATATATGTTACTTTTTATTATTTGAGTACATAGAGTAATTTTTAAATTTTATGTAGCATTGTCTACACGGAATTAGAAAATAAATTTTTTTGACTCAACGAGATATTTATAAAAAAAAAAATATTTTGGATAAAGTAAAATTTTTTGAACTAAGTAAATTAGCTTGACTCCAAATCTAGAGACACAAATTAAATCTGTTGTTTATTAGGTTCAATTAAATTAAATTAATTCGAGCTGAAGTGATTTTCTTGACTCAACAAGATATTTATAAAGAAAAAAATATTTTGGATAAAGTAAAATTTTTTGAACTAAGTAAATTAGCTTGACTCCAAATCTAGAGACATAAATTCAATTTGTTGTCTATTAGGTTCAATTAAATTAAATTAATTCGAGCTGAAGTGATTAAAAATAAAATTTTAAAATTATTTTATAAATAAATATTTAATTAATTTTTACAAATTAATCTCCCTTGGATCGACTCGCGAAAAAAAATATCCAGTAGAGTGAGAGTGAAGGAGTCGCGACAAAGAGAAAAGTTAGACGGTAAGAGGGATGAAATCGGGAATACGATTGGTTTGCGACGGGTCGCCATTCACGGGGTTTGCTGGTGCTGTTTGGAGCCCTCGTTGCTGAGAGGAAACTAATACTACGAGGACGATGTACGTTGCGAATAGCCGCGTCTGCGCGTTTCCTTGACCCTGCTCTACCACCGATTTACTGGCTGTCCTGTTTCATCCTGAGCCTAAGTGGGTGAGTGAGTGAGCGGGCGAGTTACCAAGTAAAGAGTAAAGAGATCCCCGTACCTCTACTGCTGACCTCGTCGACCAACCGCCGTGGAGTTTGACAGACGTCGAGACGCCCTGCATCACCTCCTCCTCAACTTACGCCCTCTACAGACGATAACGCTCTCAATTCACCTCGTACATCCCCTTAAGGGAAAAAAAGTTAACAAATATTTATTTATTTAATCTTTAAGGTACATGAGTCTCGTTACTGGCTAGTAGCTACTCTACTAGTAGGTGTATGAGAGAAATGTACAAGGGTTGATTGCGCGGGGGTTTAGATAGTTCAAGTACACTTGAAAGGAGTTTGCTACACACTTAAGACGTACGTTATTTATGACGTCGTTTGCAGTAACGTTCTAGTTAGGGCAGGTCGCGATGTCTCTTTCCACTCGATATATTTATTAAATGAAAATAAAAGTCATTTAAAAGCTCCTATTATATGTTGTGAAGAATAAAAAAATTTACTTCATTTGAGTAGAAAAATTTTTGAACTGACAAATTTTTTTTTACACAGAAAAAAAAATGTTCTTGAATCAAGTATATAATTTTGAAGAACTTAATCTTCTTGATTTGAATAGAAAAATTTTTAAACTAATAATTTTTTTTGATTTAAGGAAATTTTACTTGATTCAAAAAAATTATTTTCTTGGTTCAAGAATTTTTCTTTCGAATTAAGTTAATTTTTTTTTTTTTTTTTTAGTGTACAGAATAAAATTTTCTATAATTAAATTTAAAATTCTTGAAAATCATTTCATTACGTGACTAATTAAAAAAAAATTTTCACTCTTTCTATTTAAAATTGTTACGTAAAATTTTTAAAATAGCGGAAATTTTTTGTAGTAAACAACAATACCAGTCAATTGTAAGCGACAATATACTATATATAATATGTCATAATAGGTTGTAGATAATTAGCTTACTTAGCTACTATTTAAATTGGATAATGACATTGAACCGACCACGATAACACAAAACTTATTGTCAACACCGGAGTGGAAACTTTAATGATACTAGTTTTTTAGTCTAGCGTATAAATATATTACTTGTAAAAATTCCTAGTTAAATTCTTCAGTGACATAATAGAAATTTATTCACATTCTTAATTTAAAAAGAAAGAGAGGATAAGAATTATTTACGTACGTGTTACTGATAATGTTTAAACACGGATGCAGTAAACATCTGATTAATTCATCGGTTAATGTCTTTATTGTATTAATTCGTCATTGAGCGGTTTAAGAACCGGGTTCTCGGTACACTGCAGTAAAGAGATAAGACTGACTCTTCTTGCCTCTTCTTGTCTCTACTCGATGCGAGTACTCAGTACAGATATACGTGGGCTTTCGTACATGAGCATGAGTTTAGATATACCTCCAAGGCATAACCGATTGCTTTTTGCTTCGCTTCCTTTATTTTTTATTTTCCTCTTCATTCTTTGCATGGTAAGGTAATAAACATAAGAAGACTATATATATAAGACTATATATTATACGTCTATCATCCCGTATCAATGTTGTCGATTCATAAATTTATTATTACTCATGTTGTTATTATTTGTACTATACACTACTAACACGGGAAGTCAAAAACAGCGTGACCAAGGAATGGGACGCGTAATTTTCGGGTTTGCGGATTTCCAGTGGGGGCTCGAGTTCACGGTCGCTGAGGCATACAGGTGGTCCATAACATAACAGTCACTGCGTTTTATCCGGCAGTAAACTGGCGGCAGGCGCTCTACTCTCGGGTCTATGATTTAATACTCCCCTCTGTCTCTTTTCACAACATTTTGCCCCTCGGTTACTCTCGTTCGCGTCGGTTGTTACGAGTTTGTAACATTATTGTTATTTATTAAATCTTCCTGCCGTCTAATTTTATAACCTTAGTTATCAAATTTTACTTTCCGCCCTCAGCCATCGACAGTGATGGTAAGAAATGTTAGATACTAAAAATTTAGATATCAACTTTGAAATTTTTTACTTTTCACTAAAATTTTAAGTAAAATATAAATGAAACAGTCAAATTGATAAGGATTTTTATAATAGAACATTTGATTTTCTACAAAAAAACTCTCTTATAAATCTTTTGTATTTTTGATACTCTACTCAAAATTTTGATTTCAAAATTTTAAAACTTGATTCTACGCAAAAATAATGTAAATTAATTTTACAGTTTTTATTGAAATTTTTTTCCAATACAAAAAAATTAATAAAAAAAATATACGTACTCCGTTTGATATTCTCGACAGTGATTAATAAGCGACATAAACAATATTTTTAGCGTAATAATGTTAATAAAAGTTTGTTATTAAATAATAAAGTGTTAATTTGACGTTAAAATAAAATAATAATAAGTGACAGATATATAAGTAAATGAAGATAACACGCCCGTCGACTAATCAACGTCGACGTAGATTGTACGACGCGCAGACATTTTCAAGTTGGTAAGCCGCATAACTTGGGACTCACCCGCGAAAGCTCCGTAACTCTGTTAATTCATATCTAAGAAGTTCTCTGGTGGATCGCGAGGGTGAATAACGCTCCAGATGGGAGACGAGTTTCTGGTGAGAACAAGGATAAGGATAAGGGACGAAGGTGAAGTTGAAGTTGAAGCTAAAGCTAAAGCAAATAGGACGAAAAGCCCGAGATAAAGACAAAGACGAAGATGAAGACAAAGGGGTAAGAGAATGAAGGAACCGTCGAGTACATAGACGCGCAGGCGAGTAGAGGACCTGAGCCCGGGGGTGGCTTAAGAGGCTGGTCAAAGCGTGGGGGTTTATGTTCTGTATACTTGAACATCGAGGAATCGATACGACTGCCAGTGAGCCAGTACAGTGGAAGTCGAAACCCAGCGCCACCAACGCCTCCTCCGGTGGAGCTCTACGTCATTTGTCGACATCTCGTAGCTCTACTCGTATGATAGTAATTTTTTTGTTTTAGTAAAACAAATTAGCAATGTAATGACGTAATTAGTCCTTTTGATGACGTCTCTTTTATTTTACAGCACATTCTTCAATAAAATGACAATTAACTTACGGCGGCTATTGTCTAGTCTCTATTGTCTATTGTCTTGATACTCTTTTATGGATCAATGAATTCGGGGTCTCGATGAGAGTATTCCCGTGTCCTTTCATCCTATAAAGGATTTACTTAATTGATTATACGATATCGATTAAACACGGCAATAAAATTAAATGAAGGATAAAGTCAATAGCTCGTTGACATTGCTGACAGTCGCTGATAATTTAATATCCACCAATACGGTTTTTAGTTTTTATTCTTTAAATATAAATAAATAAATTGAAGTTTTTATTGCTTGAAGGAAAGTCGATTTGTTGTTACAAATATATACCGGTGAATAAATATTTTATTTTATTAATCTCTTACTCGTTAATAAAAGTCTATTTCAATTTCAATTTATTGAATTATTTATTCATTGGCTTAATAATTTTTATTTTATTTACTTGACGAATTGTTTTAAATACGAGATAAATATTTATCGTTTGACCAGAACTTATCAAAATTAATTCGATTACTTTGAAAACTTGAATGAATTTTTAATAATTAGATTAAGAATTTTCCGGTGGCATAATATTGAATAATATATTTATTTTATGTATTAATTAAAGTAAAAAGGATATTATATTATACATAAAAAAAAAAAATTATTATAAAGAAATCAAGTGAGACATTTAAAGAATTTATGCACGACACTATCAGAAATTTATCAAGAAGAGAAAAGCTACATCAGAGTGACACAAATGTGCGATAATACTTCACAGTAAACTTCCGTTTGGTAGGTTACCGGTCTCGGTCTCGGTCTCGATCTCGCCCTCTTCAATCCTCAGCTCCACTCGGCAAGTTGTTACTGTCGTCATCGTATTATATCAAAGTAGAGAGTGTTAATGTCGTGATGTCGCCGTTACTGAAACGATCCCTTTCCGATTTCGCGCCGATGAAACGTTTCCCGAGCGACTAGACATAAATACCGTGCGGTAGTTGTCGCGAAACACAAATCCGATAATGCCTACCTCGCGTGACCTACCATTTCATTTTCATTTTCATTTGCTCTCGACAATCTACTAATGTAACACTTACATACTAATAGCATTTAATGAATGTACAATAAAAATTAAAACAAATATATACATATACTTGCGACCAATTGTTATCAAGTTGAATAAATCTTCTCTCTTGTATATAATCGTATTTATTAATATTTTTTTTTTTTTTTTTTTTTTTTTTTTTTTTATTATAATACTGAAAAAAATTATCTTAATTCAAGAGAAAAATTCTGAACCAAGTAAAATTTACTTAAATCAGGAAAATTTTTTCAGTTTAAGAATTTTTCTCTTGAGTCAAATTAATTGTTTTTTTTTTTTTTTTTTTTTTTTTTTCTAATAAATTTTAGCAATAAAATCCTAATGATTAAATTCTCACAAGTAAGAAACTCAATAAATAAAACTCACAGGTAATAATTGTCATTACTTAGCAAATAAAATATTTGTGACTCGATTAACAGACAATTCATCTATCAGCGAGTCGCGAAAGGCTTGTAGGTATAGTAATAGCGCGCACAGGTCCGGGAAACACGTTGCTGACCATTAGTCTAATTTAAACAGACGTTATTCGGTCATTGAGAGCGTTGCCACGTAATTAGCGCGGCGTAATATGGTGCGTAGCGACACAACGACACTATTATGTGTGCCCGGGAGGCCGCGGACACGACAATCGACCGGTCGACGTCCATAACACCACACGCTGTGCTATGCTCTTTAGTTATTATGTCGGTGACGCCATTTCGAGGCCTGGCACCTGTCTGATCAACGAGCTTCTGCTTTTTGCAAAATTAATTACCCGAAACAACAATTCTCGATTTAATTTCTCAATCTAAATCTCACTGTTGATGATTCTTTAATTGAAAGGTTCATTTGACTTTTAAAAATAATTAAGCAGTCAAGTGTCGCGTGCTCGGTACCATTACTTGATGCTTGATTCGAGACTACAATACTATACTCGCGGGAGAAACATCCCCTGCACTAATATTTGTATATTTGTATATACGTAGGCAATACACATAAACTAAATCGTGCCTAAACAGATTTCAATGAGGAAAGTGTCGTTTAAACTGTATAATGACGCAAGCGGGAGCCAAAATTTAACGGCAGCAACTTTAACCCCCTTCATTCACTCTCTCAGCTCGTACGTCTCTCAAGGGTATTCACCACCGCAACGCCTCCTCATTCTCCTCTTTGTACACCAGTCCTTCTCTCTGTTCCAAATGTTCACTCATCCTTTTGCTTTCCTGCTTTGTATATTTATATATACATATATATATATATATATATATATTGCTGATGTGCGCGAGCGCGTATCCATAATGGCTGCCGTAAAATATTCATCGCGAAAATTAGTCGTCTGATGATAGATAATGTATCCAGTGTTATAAAACGTTTATTTATTTAATAAATTCATTTATAAATATTTATCCTATTATTTTTTTATAAATATTTATGAAATAATTAGATAATAATAGTCGGAATATTATATAAAAATATTACATATTTTTATTTATTTAATAGCTAACTGTTGTTGGTTTATATTTAATTTTTTTCTTGATAGTCCATATGGAAAAATTTATATAGAAGTATGAAAAATATATTAAGCAGGCACGACAATAAAAACATCATTTGCGTGCAAGTAATTAAATGATAGAGAGAAAAAGCAACACTAAAAATCGATGGATTATTTATTAAACCGTAAATTAATTTCATAAATGTTTCGGACGTAATCTCGAAGATAAAATGTGTCCGAGACGTAATAACTAAGTGTAAGACGTGGGTATTAAATATGAGCAACACGAAGCCCCTGAGCTCATATCTGAAGGTGGCTTCTCGGTCTCCACTGCTCTGTTTAACACACACATATATATACACATAAAGGTGTATACTGTTTCTTGTGTAGCATAGTGAGGTAAGGATTATCCGCGCTAGAAGACAGAGAACGGGGCTTCACGCCTCATCGTCTGGAAAATAGCTTAGTGCTTACAATCACTACCCCTCACTCCCTTCTCTGTCTTCCGTAGGATCTTCTGTTACTTTGTCTTCAGACCAGACATCCAATACAGAGCCGGAAAATTTAATCATTTTTTCGCTAATTGATTTCATGAAAAACGACTTTTTTATTATTATTTTTTTTATATACGAAAAACGTGATGATAACAAACGTTGGATATTTTTCTTTGTTTTCCTTATCATTATCACCTTGGAAACTTTTCGCGACGCCTTTCGATACAAATCACCAAGAATAAAAAACAAAATTGCATTCACTCAGCCAAATGATTTGTTCCCTTCCGTCACTTAAAACTTCCGCGAAATCCACGTGAGTGTGTAACGCGATGATGTATTAACTTAAAAGTAAGTTAAGTTATCCTTATCCCTAACCGCGTGTGTATATAAAATTCACGACAAAACGTGAGGTGATATTTAAGTTTGCTTTTAAATTTATGTCCCTGATGCGAGTACCAATACAACTATTTATACGAATAGTATAAATAGAGGAAGGAACAAGCGCACAATAAAAGGGAAGTCCAGGCTATTGGTTTCTCAATTTCCCATATATAGAGTAGAGTATAGTTGAGTTTAGTTGTCTATATGTCTATACCCTCTTTGAGTACTCAGAGTTGTAGTACTAGAGCACTCAATATCAAACTAAAGTCTCGTCTCCTTTTCTTCCTTTGGAGGTGGATAGGGTGATATTGGGTCTATCATACAACCAAAACATTCTCTTGTTCACCAACAAACTATACACAACTTCATAACCCTCTTAACTCCTCAATTGCATCGCGTAACCATTACCGTGTGCTTCATAAACCTCGGGCCACTTTGTTGTTTGAATGGACCGTTAACTCGATCCCTCCAAGGACTTTCGACATTAAGGAATATGTAAATTGATCCGGCTCCTTTCCTTCAGTGCCTGAACTAAACTGCTAATTTACCACAAACTTTATTTGCATTGCTATTATTTATTTGCGGAACCCTTCACTCTGGAATTTAATATATTAATTATAAATATTTTTCAATTTTTTCCTCCACGAAAAAACATACTTAAACTATGCGGTATCTTAATTGTACTAATAAGTACATTGAATGATTAAAATCGTAGTAAATAATCGGTGTGCAATCTACATTAACCAAGCATGCGTATATTATCTATTGAAGATCTCTCAGAGAACGCACACGTGCAAGTCTTTGGATCACCGACTTTGATCTCATGTTAAAGCTTATGCTTATGCTTATGCTCACGTATGTGCGAATAGAGAAACGTAATTTACTTTTTAAATGTCGGCTGTAAGTGCATGCACGTGCGGTGACACAAATATGTGGACATTGTACCGCGTTAAGTGTTGAAAAAAAAAATAAGACGAAGACAATAAGGGCCATATACTAACGCTCGAGGTAATGGAAGTCCAAGACATTGACCACATGATTATGGATACCAAAGACGTGCTTATTCTCAGCTCTGTTTCTACGGCTGATGTGTTATGTGCAATGAAAAAATAAACGAGAGTCACGCGATGCCACGAGTCGATTTTACCACCGAGTCTTGTGTGTGGAAAAGACAAGTATCATATGTTATGGAAAGAATAAGAGAGTATGCAATGAGAGAAACTACATTGACTCCTGTACCCACTACTGACGAGGTAGACTAATCAGCGACAGGCATCTTTCTCAGTACAACACGGCTTCTTCTCATCTCCCTGGGGCCTAGGGCACGTCTACTCTTTATTCTCAATAAGAAACCATCCAGCGTTAGAAAACAAAGTAACTAACTTGTATATATATTTATTTGTTCAAAAGATATTCCGAGAGTGTATTGTGGTGTAAGGAGAACTAGCCGCTTGGGAAAACAAAATTTAAAAGAAAATAAAAAAATCTGAGTGTATATAGTTGAAAATGGAAATTCTTGAAAGCGTCCAGGGGACCTCGAGCGCACCAAGAGACTTTTAAAAAAACAATTTACGTAGTCCCGTTCACAGAAAATATAAATATATGAAAAAAAGAGAGACGAGATAAAAGTTTTAGCGAGTTATACGGATCTCGAAAGTTTTGAAAAGTTTTCAAATGGAATTCAATGTCTAACGTCGCTCTTGAGTTTGCTCAAATAGGAAATGTCTACGTCTCTTGGTATTTTAAAACCCGTATAGTTCACTACTCTTGCTCTTATTAGAGTTCTACTTCTCTGCTCCCGGTCGTTCTTCTCGCTCTCTTTTGCGCTTAGGTGGCATCGTGATAATATGTAAATATTCCGTTATCACCGGTTGCCCGCCGCATAGCAGCCCCCGAAGTTTGGACCGTCGAGAGCAGCCCAGCAGCATAGCAATAGAACGAGCACAGGCGAGCGATTATTCCGAGCGCGTAGTAACTCGTGCAATTACCCGGCTTACGACAAATCGATAGCTTTTAATTACCAGGGGATATTTGTGAGAGCTGAGGGTGCGAGAAAATTTCAGGATTCTGCTTGTCTTCAACCAAGAATAATTGCCCATTTAATCGGCTATTAGAACCAACATTTATTTTTTGATACCCTTTAAACCTATTTTATTTATCTTCTTTTTATTGTTTTAAGACTAATTAAAATTAGTTATTTTCATTATAATTCTAATCGATCTAATATTAGGGGAGGGAGGGGGGGGGACAAAATGGGTACCCCCAAAATTTCGTAAGAAAATTTTTTTTTCCAAAAAGCTCTTTCAGCTTCCTAAAATATATTGTAACGAAATTTCCTACAATTTAAAAGAAAAAAAAATTTTTTTATTAAAAAAACAAAAAAAATTTTTTTTTTCTAACTTTTCTTACAGTAATTTTTATCGTCATTGTGCATCGTAATAAATTTTTTTTCACATCTACGATTAGTTTTTCTAAATTTTTAAGTTCTCGCTTTACAAATGAATGATTAAAAAAAAAAAAAAAAAATCGGGGAGTCATTGGTTCTATGCCAGTTTCCAAAAATCAAGTTCTAATCTGATCTTCACATTTTTAAGGTCCTAGGAACTAGTTCTTAATATTCATAAGAGGATATCTGTCGGCGTGTGTGTATGTGAGTGTAAACCTCTAATGTGTCGAAGAAAAATCTTACACAGAAAGAAAAATTTCTTGACTGGAGAACAAAATTCTTGGCTCAAGAAAATTTTCAGGTGCCTGAAGGAAGACTGAAATTGTGTTGCCCGAAATAAAAATTTTTCTTGAAATTTTATTCTTGGTGGAAGTAATTTTTTCTTAATTCAAATTATCATAAATACTTGATGCAATAAATTTTTACATTTGATCAAGATTTTTAGATACTTTAGGGAAGCAGTGCCACCTACTTCAGCTGAGAAAAAAATTTTCTCACCTTGAGAAAATTTTTCTCTTGAATATTTGATACCCATTTTATATTATTTTAGCGTGCAATTATACATATTGAATGAAAAAAAATGATTCAACATTATTTGATCTTCCCATTTGATATGTTAATCAATAAAAATATTAATGAAAATTTACTTCTATCTTTATATTTAATTTTTTGGAGCAAGAGGCTGAATTTTCTCAAAACAAGAAGATTTTCTTGACTTAAATAAATTTTCTTGGATCAAGATTCATATTTCTTAAAACAAGAGAGTTAATTTTGTTGGAATAAGTGAAATTTCTTGTGTCAAAAAGAAAATTTTTTTTTTCGCTCAAGGAAATAATTAGGAAGAAAAATATTTTCTTGGCTCGAGTGAACCTTTTTTTCTGTGTAAACTAACCATTCTAAAAGAATGTCTTTTTCAAATAACTTCGATATTTATTCTCGGATAATTTTTGATGTCATAATTTAACTATCAATGCTCAGAAAACTGTGTCAGAGGCCGCCAATTTCTTGAAAATCATTTGGTGGGCTTGTGAGATATTTAATTTAAAAAGTAAGATCTTTAGGCCTACAAGATCATTCAACTTGAAAAAATTTTCCTGAATCCCTAAACCAAGAAAGAGAGTGCAAAAAAATTACGAATGTTTTTTTTTGTGCTATTGCTTGGAATTGCGTGAGAACTATGTCTAAAAAATTTTTCACCGGGAGATCCAAAAATTAGAATTTTCTCAAGGGAACTCTTTTTTTTATCTTGATATTATTTTTACTCAAGCGAAACCCGTCAAAAATTACTACAAAATTAAAAAATTTTTTTTGCTACCTCAATTTTTGTTAGGAGTATATTACGTCAACTATAACAATGTTTCTTTTTTGGGTGATTTGTTCATCTCTTTGGGTTCTTTCGTAGACTTATCGATAAGAAAATGTTATTTTTTTAACGACATTTCATTTTCGGATAATGAAACTTTTTTTTTCACTTTTTCAGGGGGTACCCCATTTTGCCCGCAAAAAAAAAATTTTTTTTTCTACGGCAACTTGAAATTTGATTATTTTCCTTCAATTACGACTGAAAACGAGAAAAATCAGCATATTTAAGTCCTTAAAATCATAACGGTTTCTTAAGTACCCCATTTCGCCCCCCCCCCTCCCCTAATAATAATTTTTCACATCATTGATCACAAATTCTGTGTTTATTATTATTTTTATTTTAGAAATTTTTTAAATAATAATAATAATAGAAATAAAATGATAATCATAAAGCACAAATGGCGACACGGTAGCGACTAAATTTATATATAGACTCTCAGAAGCCGGCTTCCTTCTTCTCTTTATAGCAACGTTGATGCTTCCTCCTCCTCAATTTGGCGCACGGTGGAACTTTTAAAATGATTAGCTATTAAAATCCCGATAATTACATATAATCAAAAGCCCAGGGAGTGTCCTCTGCATATACTTATATTTATATATGTATATATACATTATACATTTTACGTTGGATAGTCGGTATCCTACAACATAAAACAACACTTGTCTCGTTCTTTCCTCTCGACTTTACTCACATTCAAGTATTTTCTGTCTTCTGTCCTCTTCATATACACTTAGGTATAGCAGAGGCACCTTTATTCGCGTACAGTATAATGCTAGCCGGTTGGTTGGCTGGTTGGTTGCCGCAAAAGCGAGAGGAAGAACATGCACATTATAAAAAAACCCTAATAACTGTTATCCATGATCTTGGGATATCCCGAGCCATACAGGAGCACATACGTTTAGTTTTAAAAGAGGTGGGGGTCGAGAGAAGACAAAAAATAAATAATAAAAAACAAAAAAATTAGTAGTGGATATGAGGTCCAAGAAGCTAAGAGATGAGAACTAAACTGCTACTCCAGTAGTTGCCATTAAATAGATAATGGCTTTAAAAATACTTTTTATCGAATATTTTCATTATCGGGCTGAGGCTTTCAGTTAAATAATTCAATAAAATTTAAATTTACCCCACCAAATGAGGTTTGTAATTAAAAATTTAATTTAATTGTTAATCTTGGGACTTATTATAACGAATGACTTGAAAGATGCACTCCACAAAATATAATACGGTGAGAAAATAACAAGGGAGTTACGCATTAGACATGGTGCTTCCTGCGCTAGTGCCGTTTCGTGGTCGAGGCAATGAGAAAATTTGAAAAAAATATTATTAACGATAGCTTGAGAAACGCATTAACAACTGTAATAATAATAATAATAAGTAATGACAATAGCAATAATAAACGATAGTAGTATTTAACAGGCAGAAATAAAAATAATTAATTAAGAAATATAAACATAAATAATTAAATGCTCCGTACACATGTCGTTATGCGCGATTACTTTACATACAAAATTCCTAATGCATACCCAACCATAGAGGAATTTAAATTCTAATAAAAATATCGGTGGATAAAAATAATTTATTTATTAAATAAAAAGTAACCCTAGTTCTCAGAGAGTGTGATCGGCTGGTATAGATTTAACAGTAAGATCTTTTCCCAGCTGGTTGCACAATCAGTGACAACGGATCCAACGGATTCTTTTCTCTTCTCATTTTCTAGTCCTTTGCACACTTACACACATACGCACACTCATACGGCAAATATATGTCTCTAGTTACTCAAAGTCACTTAACATATCTTAAGGCACGATAACTCGAGTCGATGCACCGAGATCTTTAATTGTACATTAATCATGCACCCAAGAGAAATTACTGTGGCGCCAACTTGTGTTGCTAAGTTAAGTTTAGAAATTATTAATTATTATTTATCAATTTATTAAAAATTTAAAGAAACTAATTCCGTTGATAAATGTATCAAATAATGGATAATAAATAATAAATAATTTAATAAAGAAGAATAAGGATGAGGGATACTGTTAAAGTTGGTGAAGGTGAGTACGCGGGAGAAGAGATGAAGATTGTGGTGAGATAGGCCGCCTGACGCCACCGTCAAAACTGGTAGGCCTTGAAGAATTATGCGAACTATTCTCGCCGTAGTTTGTCCGCCGTAAATTTACGAAGGCTACTATACATATACATATACATAAGCCCATAATATGTGTTCGACTATTCTACTATACTCTAGCACTAGATGAACCATTCTCGGTAGGCTCGTCTTGAGGAATCGATTCTCCACGCGATTATCGATCTCACGCACATCGACGGAATTTAAAAAGTGTACATCAGTATAATGCGGGCAAAATTAATAAAATAAAAAAAACTAAAAGTTATATTATGTGATATGAAGGTATATTTATATTTATGATCATCAGATATTTATTTTTGTATCGTGGAGATTGCGTAACAAGCTCTACTCAACAGACTTGGTTTAATAAATAGCGCGGAGACAAGAGAGAAGATTGGACATTGATGCGAGTCTTTACGTTTCACCATGTTGGGATTCATCAAAGCTAACAACGAGAATATTTATTATTATATATTTATATATGTATGTAGTATGTAGAAGAACGAGAGACCAGGAGATAAAGATAGACGTATCTATATTATATTTATGCAGAAATTTGCTGCGTCATCAACCGGCGATGCTCATCGTGGGAGTCTGATGGTTTTAGTTATCTCTTACCTTGTACTGCTAGCGTAGTACTATTCACCAGAGATATGTCTTTCGTCATTTGCATTCGACGGTTGTTACTAAACGGCAATCGGTTGTCCGTTCTTGCGTTTTTAATGCGTTGACTCTCAACATTACTCCTAACATTTGTTTAAATTTATATACAAGACAACAAAAAATAAATAAATTGCCGAATGCACTTCAATCCCGAGGATTTTATTTGAGAAAAGACCTCCCTGATGACAGCAATTTAACCTATCGTTGAGTGTACCTGGAATCTGGACAGTAATATATAAGCCTGAGTCCCGTTTATCTCAACGAGGAAGTCCAGGCAAATGGACGTAGCTATCTTAACGCAGTTGGTTCGGTCCACTTTTAAATTTATACAATAAAAATTTTATACTATCATTTATTTGCAATCATTTTTAATTAATTTTGTTGGTGGTTTTTAATAAAAATTTGCCTGAAGAGTGACTCGTTGTATTTTATATTAAACCGCGTAGAAAAGTCTTTGGTTCCAGGTCTTGAGTGTAGGGTAGGACAGAGGAGACTTGCACGAGTTTCATGAATTTAAATGAAATTCTTCGGGAAAAAGATAAAAATAAGAAAAGAGAATAAAAATCGAGTTTAATATTATTTTTTGAGTGAATGGAGCAATCTCTGGGGATAAATTTCGTTCTTTATTTATTTTATCATATAACATTATGTCATATGATAATGTTATAATGATAACTAAATTTTTTTTTCTAAGTATTAAAAATTCATAATTAATGCTAATGCAATTAAGAATGATAAAAAAGCAATCATGCGTTTATTAGTCGGTAAGAAGATTAGACTCGAGTATTGAGTGTCTCCACGTGGCAAACGATCGATTACCATTACCTTACTACATACTACATACTACATCCACAGTAATTAACATACATAACGTAGTTACTAAAACACTCATAGGAATAGGGATAGGAAGGCTTCTGATGCTGCTGCTGTTGGTACTCAGTGCAATTGCCGCACACCAGTGATGCAAACGCCGATCGAACGTGCATCAGACATTTACATTAACCTAATTCTAATTATGGTCGGTGAATTCAAGTACCAGTACCAGCACAGTAGATAGCTTAGGGAGAAACAGAATAGTCAGCGCACGCGTAATTACATCTCGATTTACAGGATACAAAATTTAATAATTACAAAGCTAGTCCTAACAAGTTGAATATTATCTAGGCATTAAAATAAAAAAATTATAAAATTCTGTGTAATTAAGTAAGCATGACGATAGTTCGTTGTACTTGGTGAAGGACGAAAAATATTCACCCAGGACTTTCTCGGTCCCTCGAATGGTATCGTATCAAGTAGTACTCAGCGTACACACGCTGTTAAGCTATATATGCTGTATGTTTATCGCCAGCTCAATCTTCATCGAATTAATTAGCATACTCAATACAAACAACGCCGTTTGTGGATATAATGTCACTGCACACGAGATTATTGTCTCTAACTAGACCAGCCAGGCTTAACATCAATCATTAATGCCTTTTGTTTTTCTCCCCATCTCTGATATTGTAATTTTTTTTATTCATTTCCGTTTTCTATAAATATGAATCATCATTCTATTCCCGGTTTAGACCCCTATAATTAAATCGTGCTATGAAAAATTTGGTAAATATTTAAAACAAATTTTGAAATTTAAATTATTATACAAAAAATATTATTAATTTTTTTTACAGCCAAGTTTTCAATTATTTAAAACAGTATAGTCAAAAATTTAACTTACGTAAAACAATGTAAATATAATACGATTTAGATGGTAATTAATGTGCTATATGTATCCTACTATTGCAATTATACGGAGTGGAGTTGATACGGTTCACGTCTACACTCGTTCCCGAGCAATTCATTCATTATTTTCTGATTTATGCATAAGACCGTTGGAATTTCGCGAGTCGGAGAATTTAAAGCATCCCGTCGTCTACTCTGTCATCCGCTTTTATTCTTCCACGCCAGCATCAGTATTATCATTATCATTATTATTATCATTATCAAGTAAATACACATTAATTTGAATTTTAGTACGAGAACAGTTTTAAACGAGCAATTCAAACACGAGTATCTAATAGCAATAAATTATTAGCAAGCACCCGAGGAATAGTTTTAGACAAATGTTATATATTATTCAAATGATAAAGATAAAGACGAATTGAAGATAATCAGCATTAAGTAAAGGGCGGAACTGGTGAGTTCTGGTTGGAGTGCTCCAGGACGACCTTCGTTAATTGCCGAGTTTTCTTATTCACAGGCGTACTCGATGCGTGCAATTTATTCGACATGTACGCGCTTCGTACAGAGCAGCAGCAAGGAGCAGGAGAACCAGGCAAAAAAGTGAGAAAATGAAATAGAGAGAGAAAGAAAGAATGATCTCTCGTGCAGGCACTAAAAGTATAGAGAAGATAAGCCTGTCTGGAGGGTGCTGAACTGTACGCACACCTCGTCGACGGCGTTATATTTTTTTAACCAGCAAACCGTCTTGTGTATTCTACACCGAACCGTAGACTATCTTTTGCCTCGCGTGTACACCGGGAATCGTGTCTTCCGCAATTATACTAGCACCAGAGCGTTTTCCTGTCTGTATCCCCCGTCCTCATACATCTATAAAACATTAACACACATGTATATGTACCTCACAAATTTATATATTATATATATATATATATATATATATATATATATATATATATATATACTATATATATATATATATATATCAGCAAAGCCTTTGCCCTTACACAATTTCCCGTAAGACCACGTGACAAAGCCCATGGAATATTATTTTCATTGGCCTTTGATCAGAAACGCGGTAAATTGACTCCCGTGGGACTTTGGGCTGCCGGTACGGGCAAGGAATTGACCGGAATAAAAATATAAATAAATAAGCGTCAGGATATTTTCAATTTGCGTCGCTCACCCCAGTGGGTCATCACCACTACTTTTATCTTTCTTTCTATTGAACAAATCAACTGGGGCGAGGCTGACCACCGGTCATACCTTATGTATGACGTGACATCGAGACCGGGCTGGGTTCAGCGTCGGGCATCTTTGGGAATACATACATGCATGGAACACCAAGTAATTTGGTATTCCAGCACTTTCCTCGGGATCTGACCCTACTACGTGCAACAACTATGGACCATTCACCGGTCAATGTCTGTTAAAATGTTATCCTATATGTACATACGCGATATACATATACATAGTAGCTTTCACATAAATTTATTATAACTTTTTCCTGTCCCATGCAACTCTGTCCATAATAGACTGCTAATATTTAATGACCTTTAATCAGACAATTCGTCACACCGGATAAAGAATAAAGATGTAATGGTCAGAGACCGACGTTGACATCAACATTAACATTAATGAAGAGAAAATAACCCGGCAAAAAGTGTCGTATTTGTAATGAGAATGAGAATGAGAATGAAGACAGTATGAGTATCGAGCAAAATGATTGTAAGTTTAAGTATCAGTATAAGTGTCGATCTTCAGTAGTTACCGATCTTCAGACGGTTAACATCGGTATATGGTACAACATTATTCCCGTTTCAGAGTATGAAGAGATACATCGCGTGCTATCGAACCGGTCGGGTATTATAGCTCAACTTATTCGTTCCGTACCAGAATAAACAGCGTTAATTGTACAATAAATTGCGAGCTAAAGAGCGCTTGATGCGCATCCGGCGCCACTTACTGAGGAACAACTCCTTATCGGGTTTCGCTTTAAACAAATTGCAAAAGCTTAATATTTCTTCAACCTCATATGCAACCTGTATGCTCAATAAATATAGGTATAAGTACAAATATAAATAGGATTTTTATGCCAGCATAACCATTCGCATTTTATGCACTCGACCCGTAAACACTCGTTAGGATCCGACTTGACTCTATTTCCCGGTGGATTTATTATCTAAGAAAGCTCGATTAAGTGAGTACTTAATATTCTCTAGAGTATTTAATTTGTACAGTTATGTACTTAGTTTTAATCTTTATTGATCGATTTATACACGGAAAAAAGAAAACTCGAAAAATTACAGTATAAAATGTAAAATCGGTCCCGTCGTTATCAAAACTAGAAAAATTACAGTTTGAAATAACATTTTTCTAAATTAAATTTTTTAATTTAATATTCAGAGCTTGCAATGTAAATATTACATTCTACAATGTAATTCTTATAAAATCTGTAATAATTACAATCTGAAACTGTAATTTTTCCAGTTTTCATCACGAAGCGCCACGTTGCATTATATACTGTAATTTTTCGATTTTTTTTTCCGTGTACGAGTTTTATTTAATATATGATTGTAACTTAATAACTGGTCGATTGGATGAGAATTCTTATGAAAATTCATGGACTTAAATGGAGTCAAAGACTATAAGGTTTGAGAAGATGCGGCTTCTTTGATACTCTTTGGAAGGAATTGGCATCCGCAAGTCTGTCAAACGACATCTTAAGCAGACACGTGCTTCTTTGTAAGACCTGATGGCCCGTTCTTACACTTAACTTGTTTTGTATGTCTGTAGTGTGGTATGGTGTGGATGTAAGTATATAAGTAAGTGAATGGTTGGGTGTAATAGTGTAAAGTGTACTGCAGAGATACTTGTTATTGTGTATAATATGAGTAGGAAATTGATCCTGAGCGTTCGGCTGGATGTCGAGATCTAAAAGTGTATAAACCGCAAGCTAAAGCTGTTTAAAAAGACAACGATCTTTTAGTTGGTCGTTCAACAAAAGTATGGCTTTAAATTAAGCAATGTATCTTTTGTTAAGTGATATGTGTGTAAGATATTGTATGTGTAGGTATATAAATAAAATTGATGCAGGAGTTAAGAGAAAGAATTAAATGTAAAGGAAGGAATGGAATGGAATGAGATGATGGGATGCAATGAAATGATTGTATGGAGTGAGAAATGAAACGTGATGTCTGATGACACGATAGAGTTCCCTAAAGACGAATGAAAGTCACGGACTAGAGAGTTATGTGGATTTTCTTGTGAACGGATATTATATCCCAGCAGAGAGTAATTCTCCGGGTTGGTTGGCTGGCTGGCCGACTCAGGACCTTCGAGTTTGGATGCCACCAAGAGGATTAAACGGTGCGAAGTGAAATAAAAAGAATGATAAAGTAAGAAATAAGAAACAAGAGAGGGAAGAAGTAAGACAAGGGATAATATTGATAAAAAGAGACATTTGATGTGTGTTAAGACAAAAGCTCTTGGTATTGGAGCTTATACTCTACTACCGGCAAATAACCAATCCCAAATATGCCCAATTAGCTGACTCTGACATAATAAGTAGATAAACAACTTTAAATCCTCGCACCGCGGCGGTAAACATCACACAGAGTCAGCTTTAGTGAGTTTTTTTCCCCCGAGTTGTACATCCCTGCTGTGGTATCTCTGACTAACTTGCAAGAACCTTTGAATCTCGGGTGATAGCATTTAAGGAACGATTTAGTCACCCGTTCGTCACGCGCATCTTCTGGATCGGGATCGGAATCGGTTTCTTTATATCTGCTGGTAAGATGATGCTCCTCATTCTCACAAGACTTAACTTATTGGGATCGTGATGTAAAAGCGATAGAAGAACATTCTCTCAGAGACTACTCTCTGAAAGAGTAATTCCAAACAGGGAGTATACCCTTTTTTACTCGTCCAAATGATATCACAAAGAAACCATCATCTTCTCTTTTATTTATTATAAGTGTACCTAAATTATTCTAATAATTTTGCTTTTTTCATCATCATCATCATTATCAGAGTCAGGACCTTAGTTGAGTGTGGATCTCAAAATCACAAATGGAAATCTTAAACGTGTTTTGTGGTCGGGTTCCGCCCGACAGCCCTCAGGTCACTGGTCCACTTGGGTTAAACACAAATTAACGATTGTACGTTAGATGTACAAAGATTAATTACTAACGACAATAGTTTCTCTGGTTTAATTCTCAGATGTCCCTTTTCTAGCTTATACCCCCATACAGACAAAGTAGCAGCGGTAGTACTTTCTGATGGATGTTACGAGGGAGGAATTTTAATGACGTCTTCCGACTTCCTTCCCGGAGGGTCCTAAGAGTCGACGGTTCTGTAATACGTACGTAGATTTGATAACAGAATGGTTTGGAAAGGGAAAGAGTATCCATCCATATACAGACATACATGTTTTCTATTCAGCGGGGGTCGGATATCTAACGCGTTACAATTTCGCGGAGGAATAAATATAAGAGGGAATGACGCGATTCTGAGGGGCATAAAGAGGATAGTTCTACTAGAAATTCTATTTTATCTGTATCTATATGTGACCGGAGATATATATATATATATATATATATATATATATATATATATATATATATATATATATATATATATATATATATATATATATATGAATTCGGGGGTGTGTTAAGGACAGATAGTTTAGAGGAAGGCAATGAGAGAAGAGGACAGATGAGGAGAAACGTGAGTGGAGCTCGACTCGGTGGATGAGTACGTGAGTGGCATGCGTGAGGCCGGTTTTCCACCACCACCCGGTTTTCCAAAAGGATGAGGGCGAGTGAGACTGGTATGCGCGAAAGACAGATATAGAGAAGAAAAGAGACCGAAGAGTATGTCGAGGGTGCCCGAAAACCCTCTAGTCGGCAGCACGTAATCTATTTGTCGAGAGACCGCAACGGGTGCAACTTCATTCGCGTTTCTACGCACGGGGTAGCTATAAGGCGTGAATTACGAAGGGAACTGTTGAGGGTGTTCCACCCTTACTCTTACCCTTGCATTATTTTATTATCTATTGTTTCTTTATTTTATTTTATTTCATTTTTTAACCTTTCAAAACCAGTCGGCTTGCTCTAATGTCGGAAACAGATTGTTGACGTTTTAAATTATTCAGAAATGTTTATTACACTGTACTGGTAGATGTAATGTCTGCGTGCATGTATTATATAAATAAGGATGACATGAGACCAGGAGCTGATTTTAAATGTATGTTAAAGCGACGTCATACATGCATGCTCATTCTCATTGGTTTTCGCGGAATAACGAGCTATAAAAGGCGTCACTTTACTGCTTCCAGGACCGAAAACGCATTAACGCAGATCTCGCGAGCCGGGTCATCCGGCTAGACTGTAGGCAGAAGACGAACCATCAACGACTGAAGATGGGTGGCAGAAAAACGAAAAATATTATTGTTATTTGTATTATGTAGTATGTTAAAGGATGCGTGTGTGTAAATATTCAACCACCGTGAGATTGTGGATATTTGCATTCTAATTATCATCAGCCGGTTCGCTAGTGAGATGAGCTGAGACGATGAAAGCTGAGGATCGTAAAAGTCCGCTCAATCCTGCTCCAATTATTTATCTTATCGCTCACCAGTA
Source organism: Cotesia glomerata (assembly GCF_020080835.1). Lineage (NCBI taxonomy): Eukaryota > Metazoa > Arthropoda > Insecta > Hymenoptera > Braconidae > Cotesia > Cotesia glomerata. The sequence goes on from NC_058158.1 coordinate 32,810,472, forward strand.
CCTAACCCTCAAGTATCGGTTTAGTCACTTTTAAACTCATCACTGTTTCTTTATGGCAAGAACCAACGTGTGCGGTCATTGTTACACTGTAAAAAGAGCGGTGTTAAAAATGGACTTATTTTAATACCGCGTGGTGATAAAATAAAATAACACCGGCGTAACTTTTCCGGTGTTAAAATACCGGTGTTAAATCGGTGTAAAACAGAGTAATACCAGTATAAAAGAGAAATAACCATTCTATTTAAAATATCAAGATTATAAAATCTATAAAACATAATAAAATTTAGTTTTTAAATTAAAAAAATAAATAGAAAATATATTAAAGTAGTATTCATTACACTGGCCCACAAAAAAAAAGTCGTCTGTACTTTTAACCAGACCTATCTTTATGTATTTTGACGCGCTAAATCCGAATCTGAAGTTAGTTTTGCCCGTACACCCTCAAAATTATGAGTAAAATGCAAAAAAAAAACCCAAAAAAAAAAAGCAAAAAATTGCGAAAAACTGCAGTCACAGCGATGAATAAATTTTTGTGAACCCAGATCAAGTATGATTTTCATGTACGTCAATTCACTGAATCTAAATCTAAACGTAAGGTAGCCCCTTGATCCGTCAAAATTTGAAAAAATTGCAAAAAACCGAAAAAAAGGCAAGAAATCATGAAAAATCGAAATTATCGAGATGAAAAAAATTTTTTGGATTCAGATTTAGTATGATTTTTATGTAGTTTGTTCCACTAAATTTGAATCTGAAGTTTTCTTGCCCTATTGACGTTTTAAAGTTAAAAAAAAATGTCAAAAATTAAAAAAACCGAGAAAATTGCAGTTTTAAATATGAGAAAAAATCTATTAATCACGATTGTTAATGACTCAGGTGCATTTTAATGGATGAAATATGATCTTAGAATTTAAATATTCACAAAATTTTAAAATCTATAAAAAATGAAGTATAAGTAGAATGAAGAGAACGATGACTGCAGTTTTTCGCAATTTTTTGCCTTTTTTGGGATTTTTTGCATTTTACTCATAATTTTGAGGGTGTGCGGGCAAAACTGACTTCAGATTCGGATTCAGCACGTCAAAATACATAAAGATAGGTAAGTCCGGTCAAAAGTACCGACCACTTTTTTTTGTGGGCCGGTGTAATTTTTATGATTTTTACTGAAATAAACAAAATTGTGCCTATAAAAGTTAAAAAAAAAATGTATGACATAAAAAAATATAAAAAGTCTATAAGTATCATCCAGAATAAATTTTAATTTCGGTTTGTAGTTATTTAAATTGTTACCTATGTAATACAGACTTTGTTTAAAAATTATACAATTTTACACCTACCATTTCAATAATTAATAGTTTTAAGAATTAATGAATATACTGCCCAATAGTAGTAATTTAGTGAATAAAAGTATTCACAGAGTAAAATAACTTTAACATCAAAAAATATTTTAACACCACTTTAACACCGGAAAAAAATATTTACACCGGCAGCGGTGTTATTTTAACACCGCTTTCGGTGTTGGAATTTAACACCGCAAATTTTAACACCTACACCGCTTTGGACTTACCCCGGTTTTTTTTTACAGTGTATTATAACAAAGTTTGAATTAAGTCATATCGGAATTTTTTTTTATTCAAAATTATTACGTGAACTAAATTGAAAAAAATTATGCTGTGATTAATTAATATCAAAATTAGGTGTTTTGATTTAAAATTTAAAATTGTCGATTAATAAAAAAAAAAAAAATCAAATAGAAATCCTGCTAGGTCTTTTATCGTACCGATGAATGTCTACAACATAGCGCTAGTTATAGTTCGCGGCAACGTGTATGTAATTTCTTGTCAGACTACATGTGTTTAAGGCTCTTGAGGCCTCAATAGCACAATGGCTAACATTATATACCAGTAGATTTGAAAATAAACTCCTCTACTCTACTCGCGCGATCATCAAGACTTAACTGACTGTTTTATAATTTTTTTGCAGACTATATAGATATATAGATATACATATAAATTTTTTTACTTGGACTTTAGCTCAGGTTGTTTTTTCTTTCCTCAGATGTACTCGGTCTTGTTTCGCTGCAGATCGTAAAAAATGCAACTAATTAACGAGTAAAAACTCTCGAGGGAAAACTTTTTTCAGAGTTGTGCAAAAAGCGAGACAGAAAATATTGTTGAAAAAGTAAGAGCATATATATATATATATGCCTTTAAGCTACTAAAGTCTTGTTCTTGTTATTCTTTATATTCTACCGTGTGCTCAAGATCGCACCGACACTACAGTATATGTATATATATTTCTTTTTGTTCTTTCTGGTCTCACACTTTTCATTTTATTTTTCACTATTTTGTTATTTTATTTCTTACGATCATTTTTTGCTCACCTTCTTTTCTCATTCGGCTTAAACGAGCCAATAGTCGGCTGGTAAACCAGACACTTCTACCTCACGGCGTGCAGCTGATGTCCAACCTTACCTTTTGCCAAACACCCACACTGAAAAAATATATATGCGCATATATGCTGACAAAAATACATATACGTCGCACATATAAAATATATACGCCACATACTTTTTTTTGCCCCCGTATATGCGGCATATATTTTTTTTCAGTACGGGCACCAGAACGGGTTCAACAGAAATGCATCCAAATCATTATTATTCTTAGAAATTATTAGATTATTTTTTGCTTCAACCGCAACTGTTTCGTTCGAAAATTCAATTTATAATTTTTACAAAATAATATTTTATAAATTTGAAAAAATTCTCAAATATATAAAAATTATATTGAACATTAATTTAAAATCTGCGTCCCGATTTCTTCGTTAAAAATTTAAAAAAAAATTTCTAGGTCTATTTATCGTGTCTGATAAAATGAATTCTATTTATAATCAACAATTAATTAATTATGAAAAAATAAATACTTTAAATATAATAAAATTATAATATAATCATCACGCAGACGATACGCTCTGTATCTTTAGTTAAGTAGTGAGTTTAAATAAAAAAACCGTAAGCCAATTATCCAAGGTGTGAATGCCAAAAATTATTCAGCATTGATAATGTAGCGCTTTTCCAACATTAACATCTTACACCAGATTAGTAGTTAGTTTTAAGTCGATCAAGATAAAGCTCATGTAAATTTTCATAGTTATATTTACATTTATATTAATATATTTAAAAAGGTACATATTTGATGCCCATGATAGATCTTACCGCGGTTATACAAGTGTGTATCTCACTTAAATAATGAATAACCCAAGAGTTCACCACCATCAAGCAAACTTACCCATGGCGTCTGAAACAGAAAAGAAAGACAGAATGTGTTAGTCTCGACAGGAGAGTTTAGCGTCACGCAAAGTACCCGACCGGCACAATATACACTACTCTACACTACACATACCATAAATGTCTGTGCTATTAGTCTAAAAATTTAAGCGTCAGGCGATTACACAGACAAAATACTCTCTCTCATACAAATACAAGTATAGGTATAGGTATCTTAGCTTACACATACACGCACAAGCAAAAAGTGAAGCGAAGAAATTTCATGGATCGTTGACTACTTAGCGCGTGCACTCTTAAACCGGGAAAAAGACGCCAATTTATATTTATAAATATATATGTAAGTAAGTAAGTAAGTAATGTATTTTATGTAATATGTGGAAGCCAAGTAGAAAGAGCATTCCCTCATAATTTCACGAGATAATCTAATGGCGTGGGCACTATACAGCCAACTGCACTGAGCTCTTTGCTCTCAGCTCTCAGCTATCCTGGCAACTCAGCTCGGGGTATCTCTCCTGGTCTATCTCTATTTATCACTTCTTAGGCGGTTACTTTTAACGCCACTGTCTTTTATATTTATGTATTTATATACAATGTACATATATAAACACAAGTATAAATCTAAATGCAGACACCAGAGCTGTGAGGAACTCACACGCTTTTTAAGTTATTTATTTATATATTTTTTGTTCAACTCCGGTGAGATAAATAATCGCAATGTACTGCTGCGTGCCGATCTAGTCTAGATCAGAGCATACCAGACAGGAGAAAAAATGCAATTAGTCTTACCAGACATGAAAAAATAAAAATAATTATTGATTTTAATAAAATATTTCCACGTAGGTGTTGAATGCTTACTCACCGTTATTTATTGCATTAATCTAATTGTATTTTTTTTAATTTAAAGAGTAATTTGTTTCCCGAGAAATATTGCAGTGGGTCTAAAGCTAAGGTTAAGGTTAAAATTAGGGTTCGAAAAATATGAGGTTTTGAGACGTTTCTGCTTGGGAGGATCTACTTTAATTTGTAGCACGTTCTTGGTGTGATGAGATGTGATGAGAGAGTTAAGTGGGGGGAGGAAAGAGGGTCAGTTAGTGAGTACTTTGGGCGGCATCGTTACGGCGCCCCGAGTAGAGCCCCACGCCTGGTACGGTCCATCTTGGTACTTCTTTTCTCTGCTCGTCTCATTCTTCCTCGTCTTGTTCTTACGCTCACGATTTTTGCGCGGTAAAACATCCTACCTAATTAATTTAAACTCGGGAGAACGGCGACAACAACAGCAGCGGTGGAATTCACTGCAATCGTTGGAGGTTTTCGTGCACTCAACAAATAAAATAAATAAGGACAAAAAATTTTATAAAAGTTTAAGTTTATCTGCAAAGATTGGTGACTGGGCATGTCGCGTCTTTACTCGAAAAAGGGAATTCGTGTCGCTCATCTACTCAAACTTCATTGCGTGTCTTTTTAGTTTTATTTAATCTCTGTTCACAAAATTATTTATTATTATTTTCTTTTTTAATTTTCATCTTGCTTAATATTTGTATAAACATACATTTTGATTTGTGATACTTATTATTATTCAAATTATCTAACCGATTTTTTTTATTAGCAAATAAATTAGCAATAAATTTACACTTGCATTGATATCGATGTGAAGAAAGATAATTAATAAAATAAATAAGACGTAAGAAGATGATGATCGACAGCGGAATTAATAACGTATAACGTACGTCAGGCATCAGATTATATTACACATGCAGAGTTAATAAAAAAATATAGTAGCAATTATAATAATAAATTATTTTATTTTCTCGTATGGACGGTGGGTAATAACTTCGCGGGAAGTAACTAACGTTTAATTTAATACGCGTTATTAATGCGATTTCTGCGCAACGTGTCCGCTCGGCCATGACAACAGTCTCATCGGCGATCGGTGTAAGTGCATGGAATCTTTGCATTATCGCTTCATTACCGCCCGCGTATCGCAAAAAATCCTTTTTCCTTCTACATCACTGCTAATTATTATTAATAGACGTGATCTTATCTGGAGAAGATCGAGACCTTGACATTCCGGTTTGTGTTTTTCTGGTAGTTGGAAATTTATCTTGGTCAAAAATTGATCTCTGATCATTATAGGAAAGATCAAGTCAATTTATTCGTGTTATTAAGATAATATATACGGGAGGGGGGGGGGCAAAATGGGGTACTTAAGAAATCGTTATGACTTTAAGGACTTAAATACGCTGATTTTTATCGTTTTCAGTCGTAATTAAAGAAAAATAATCAAATTTCAAGTTGCCGTAGAAAAAAAAATTTTTTTTTTGCGGGCGAAATGGGGTACTCCCTGAAAAAGTGAAAAAAAAAATTTCTTCATCCGAAAATGAAATATCGTTAAAAAAATAACATTTTCTTATCGATAAGTCTACGAAAGAATCCAAAGAGAGGAACAAATCACCCAAAAAAGAGACATTGTTAGTTGAAGCAATATACTCCTAACAGGAATTGACGTAGTAAAAAAAATTTTAAAACTTTGTAATAATTTTTGACGGGTTTCGCTTGAGTAAAAATAATATCAAGATAAAAAAAAGAGTTTTCTCGAGAAAATTCTAGTTTTTGGAACTCCCGGTGAAAAAATTTTTAGACTCATAGTTCTCACGCAATTCAAAATAATAGCATGAAAAAAAAGATTCGTAATTTTTTTGCACTCTCTTTTTTGGTTTAGGGATTCAGGAAAATTTTTTCAAGTTGAATAATCTTGTAGGCCTGAAGATCTTATTTTTTAAATTAAATATCTCACAAGCGCACCAAATGATTTTGAAGAAATTGGCGGCCTCTGACTCAGTTTTTTGAGCATTCATAGTTAAATTATGTCATCAAAAATAATTCGAGAATAAATTTGATGTTATTTGAAAAACATACTTTTTTAAAATAATTAATGTACGATTTCTCTTCAACACATCACCCGATTTTGATGCGGTTGCAGCGGTCAACGTCATTTTTTAAATTACATTAAAAGAACTGTTTAGATTTTGGAATTGATCGTTACATCTGTTTAAAAGCTGTTAAAAGAAAAAAGTTATTTTAAATTTATGAGGAAGTCTAAGTTTCGTTGAATCTTATCGAATGACGCGATTGTCGTTCCAATCAGTGGAGTTGCTCAAAAGTTACGAGAGGTTTACACACACACACACACACACACACACACACACACACACACACACACACACACACACACACACACCCTGATAGAAATCCTCGTAGGAATATTAAGAGCTACTTCCTAAGACCTTAAAATGTGGAGATCAGATTAGAACTTGATTTTCGAAAACTGGCATGGAACCAATGACTTCCTGATTTTTTTTTTTAAATTATATATTTGTAAAGTGAGAACTTAAAAATTTAGAAAAAAAAAACTTAGATGTGAAAAAAAAATTATTACGATGCACAATGACGATAAAAATTACTGCACAGTAAAAAATTTTCCGTCAATGTGTAAAGTGTAAAAATTTTTATGTAGCAAATTACACTCTAGTGTGTAGAATTTTACATTCTCATGTATTGACTTAACACACTAGAATGTAGAATTAACATTAGTTTGTGCAAAAACAGTCAGTAACACAAATATTTGTGTTAAATTTGACGAAAATTTTTTTACTGTATGCAAAAAAAAAATTAGAAAAAAAAAATTTTTTCATGTTTTTTAATTAAAAAAATTTTTTTCCTCTGAAATTGTAGGAAATGACGTTAAAATATATTTTATAAAGCTAAAAGAGCTTTTTAGAAAAAAATTTTTTTTACGAAATTTTGGAGGTACCCCATTTTGCCACCCCTACCCCATTTCCCCCCCCCCCTCCCCTAAATATCAGTAATTAATTTTTGACTGTAAGCTTACATGTTTTTTGAGATACTTTAAGTGAAGATTTAATTGAGAAACTTATACACGTTTGTAAGTAGGTCTACACATATGACGTGACTTTGGAGCTATTTTATCAAAAAGTCACGCGATACAACGTAAATATCCGGGTAACATTGTCATTACGACTTCCTCATTGAACAAGAAAGCAGGTTTATTTTAGCATATGAGAAGTAATTTTTTTAAAATTCTGTGCAATGAAAATAATAATTTGAGCTAATACATATAAGATATAAAATATATAAAGCAAAGTATAATTTTGAATAATTAAGTATAAATGGGTGTGAGGAGAGGTGTCGTGTAGGCTTAAGTGAAAAGATCAAAAGACAGGTGGCAAGCATCCGCATACTCTGTCTGGCGAACTAGGTCGGTAGTTTTTTTAGCATTAAATAAAAGAAAGACAGAAGTGTGTAGTAACGTTTCTAAAGAAGGAAGAAAGAAATTAAAGGGTGGAGAGCGAAGACTGTCGGCGTCGAGTGGTTAATTGGTGTTCTATGAATTCGAAGGAGATTACCGCGAATTCGCGAGCCACCAGACACAGAGACAGTACCAACAACTGCTTCTTCTTATTCTCCAAGTTCTTCTTCTTAGCGGTTCGTTTTATTCCGTTTGTCTGCTCTGGTTCAGCTCCTGCTTCTCTGATTCTGTCAGTGGACTGAAGAAGAACGAACCACCTAACTATAACTATAACGACATTGCAGAGACTCACTTGGATTCAGAACCAGAGCCGAGAGCCACCAGACGAAAAGACTGAGACCGTGTACAAGAGACTTTAAATGTGCAGTCAAGTTGCTGATGGAAGAGAAAGAAAGCCGTGCTCGGTTGCTTCCATTCAGGAATTTTAATTATAAAATAGTTGATTAACTCAGTATGGTTTTTGCCGTTCCCAGAGCGTCCTCAACTTGACGCAGACACACGTTCCACTGGATCTTGTATGTGCGTGACACAAACACCGTGCTACTCCGTGTTTCGCCGATCAGAAATGCAATGGTTCTCTATCATTCGTTTTATGTTTCTATTATTTTATTATTTTTTTGTTTTATTTTATTTAAACAGAGTTATTATTTTTACATCAAGTAATTTTTGAAACTCAAAATTACATGAAATTTAACATTTGCCATTTGAAATCCTCTAGATCAGTGATAAATTTTATCAATAGACAAATGAATACTCAGTTGTTTCTAAAAATAATCATTATTGTTAAAATCAATAAATATATATTTCGAAATGACCGGATACTGCTACATCATCATCCCACTAAAGCAGGTGCAAATGTCGAAGTCGATGGTATCTGCGTGCAGGTAATTCTCAAGGAACATAACGACCGGATTTGCGTTATACTCTTCTCAGTCATTTAAATATCCATATCTATAGATATATACAGACATTTTTTGATAAATTTTATTTGAGAGATGTTGATCCCAAGCAAACAAGTCCAACTAACACAGCATTTTGAGCCGGGTTGAAGATCAACGACAAGGAGATTAGGTGCAGCTTACATTAGTACGGGGATTCTTTATCTCGGAAAATCAGTTTCATCAGGTCAGCCATATATCTTTGAGCCTAAATGTGCTTAGAGGTTGGGAACCTGCTCACTGGTGATAAAGAATATACATTATATATAGCCGTACGATCTGTGGGACAGACGTCTGAAAGATGAGGAGGCAAGATGGGTAACATGGATGATGATACGACACCCAGAGAAAACATACACGTTAATTCCACACGATTATCTCCACTCTCTGCTCGAAAACCTGTGCTGGATCTCGTCTCTGCTCTTTTTCGCTCTCAAGGCTCGAGGTATGCTCAGCATTCAGGTTCGATATTATTTAATGAAATATTCCGGTGAGAATAAGACAGCGGGATTGTTAGTCAACTGCCTCAAGCTCAGGAGAATGTATTTCGTTCTACGTTCCTTAAATAAGCTAGACCATAACTGTGTCCTTTAAGAACGAAACTCATAACTTTTTGCGTTTTATTCTTTATAGTTCTACGTGAAAAAATTTTCATATGTTGCCATATTAGGCTATGATGAGATGAAGAATAATTTATTATAGTTTTTTATTGGTTAAAAAAATGTTTACGTTAATTAATAGGTCGTTTTAAATAAAAATTGATTAAGTAGTTGATTAATCTAAAAATAAATGTCAGATATTTATTTTAGAACTTATATCTCTTGTAACGAGAGAATTTAGCGATCATGCGCCATGATTTGCGATATGCAACCTGTCGGATATTTTTAACACTGCTTTCGGTCGAAAAATTGTCTGTTAAAATAATTAAATAAATTCGTGGTACATGTTTTATTTTGACAAAAAGTACGTTCTCAAGGCATGCATATTTGGATTCACCAACCATTTCTACATTGTCAACAAAAATATAACATCACGAGCTGGTTAAATCGTGACGAGGTCAAAAGTTGTATCACGATGGGAGGCCATCATTTTTTCTCTGATTTCCATCCCACCAGTTTAATCTTGTATTCTGAATATTCACTCACAAGTCTCGAGATCACAAGTCCAAAAATCGAACCAAAGCCACAGACACTAGAGTTGAATTATTAAAACTCCAAATTAACGGTTAACATTGATGTAGCCCCCACGGATGCTCGCGACAATAACCCAGCTGTCTGGCTAGACTAATATGGAGCAGCAGGATGATAATGACTCTCAAAATGTCGATGGAGCAAATACTGAAGACTAAAAAGCATGAAAAGGAAACGAATATAAAGGAGGCAAAAAGTTGGTCGCCGACAGACGTGGAATTATTTAGTTGAACATAATCTATATAATACATATGAATGTATCCATATGCATGCCTTCAATTTTTAAATATTCCACATGAATAAACAGCGAGCAGTAATATGCGTCTGAAATATTGTAAATTGACCGGCGATACAAAAGAAGTTGTTGATTTAATCGGGGACTTTCATATCGGCATTCCAAAGACGAGTCTACTACTCTCGCTACTCTTCTATACTACTGCTCTGGTTGACTCTTCAGCCGAAGGCATTCCTGACAAGCAACCAGCAGTACGCCAGTCAAGAGTTAAGGTAGCCAGATAGCCAGTGGTCCAAAGGAGCCAAGCAAGCGAGAACATACCTACACACATTAATGTTCAAGAACAAAAGAGATAAATAGAGTTTGCTAAAAATCAAATACACACTACACACTCGACTTGTTTCTTCTTTATGGACGTTCCAGCAATAGTAATAGTAATAGTACAGAAAAATAAGACGACGTCATGTTGAGCTCTCTGACTACCATCCACAGTATAACGTCTTGACTTTGTGTACTTGTCTAGCTACCAATGATCATCGCGACTTGCACCGTCATTCCTCTTTCTCTCTAACATTTACAAGCCGTAGCCTTAATCTCGGGCTTAGTCGAGCACCGGCGAATTACAATCACTTGACGGTATTTTTTTTATCTCAAATCCACGCGATCTTCCGTGATAAACTTGCTCAACATTTTATAGCCATACTATTTATATTGCAGTTGGTCTTTTATTGAGCAAAAAATTGGCTTTGTACGCGGAACTATTTTCTTCTTAGCATAGATATTTTTCTTATTTAAAACTCTGCTGGGATTTTTTATCATCATAAAAACACACATGAGGGTAACTGTCTCTATCCAACATCTAAATATTTATACCTATAAGCTATAAGAGGCTAGAAGTATCGAGTAGTGCACCAGTACGCTAACCGTACGCCTACACCTTAACCCATTCCACTTGATGTAATGGCAAGCGACTGACTATATCTGTAATACCATTACGATGATATGAGTTTTGATCTTACTCCATTATTTTATATACATTATACACTACACATCCTTATGTGAGATTTTTAATGGACCATTTGTATGCCTACTTTCGATTTAAGTATTATTACGCCACATTTAATAGATATAAATAATATAAATGGAAATTATTGGTGTTTAATATCTATTATACCGATAAAATCACTCTGGATTTTAATTATAAATATTGATTGATATTTAAATGATGTCAGTAAATTTCTGAGTTTTTGTACGAATTAGTATCGGTTTTTTTTTTTTTTTCAGCCCACATGTTTGATACGGGAGTAAAAATATTAAGCTAAAAAAGGTAAAAATAGTGAGACATAGTCTCTTAATATTTTTGTCTCACCGGCGTCGGTGAGATTAAACCGTCTGATAAAGTGAAAAAGTCCTACGGCAGAAGTTAACAACATTACGAATAAGAGAAGAGACGAGGACATCGCGAGAGAAGTCTCGTCTTATCATTAAGTGAAATGCCATGTCCACTATCTTCCGCCTCTCGCTTTAGTTTGCCCTCTCTCGTGTTGAAAAGACAAGTTCTTTCTCATATACAGACATACACGCCTCTCGTCTTGCCTCCCCCGTCTCCTGGTATAGTACCGTGCTTACCGTACAAGTGTTGGATGTATATGAATATAAATATGCTGCTATTAACGTATATTTATACACGGAGTTGTAGAATAAGTGTATAAGTATAAGAATATTTCCCATCCTTAGTTTAAAGTCAGGTGAGAGGGATATCGGTCGTGGCCTTTTCCAGCCGCTAAAAATTCACCATACCATATATACGAACATATATGTATATATTTATACGGAGGGCTTGAAATCTCAAGTTATTAATAAGCCCGAGTGCTATCTAACGCAATTAGACGCAGTCTCGCTTCAGTGCTGCAATACATGTAAGATAGCGTTCGTTTTCTTGCTTCAAAAGCATCATCTCTTATTTTATTTATTTTTTTTTATTTTATTTTGCTTGTTGTTCAATCTGCTAAAACATTTCTCAGACATTTTAAACTTACGGCTTCTAAATAAATAAATAACGAGTGAATGTTCAAGCAATAGCTGCAATTTACAAATAAAAACATTCGCTAATTGATAATTAATATTTAACTTGACACCGCGGTCGCTGATCTCGATAAATAAACCAAAAAAATTATCTGGTTAATAACAACTTAGTGGGAGATATAAATTGTTAAAGGTTTGCATAATTTATTCAAACTTATATGAGTGAGAAGTAATTTGAATGGTGTGAAATGTCGAGCTAGTCTTTAAATATCATTTTAGTAATTTTAACAATAATTATAGTTGAGTAGATCTTTTTAAATCTGATCTATGGTAATTTTTTTTTTTTTTTTTTTTGTAATTATAATTACGATCTCTTGTTGCATAAATATTAATACGATTAAAGTTATACAGGACAAAAAAGTTAATTGAATATTGAATGTTAATGTCGAGTCTAATTGATTAAATAATAAAATTTCAAATTGACTGAATTTAAATATCATTAACCACTAAAGCCTTAGTAAAAATAAAAATGTCTCATTTAAATGTAATTAAAGATCAATGAATTGAATTAAATAATTGATTATTACTATTGTAGGTATATATGTATACAGTCCATAGCATTGCATAATTATTCTCAAGGCAGCGGTGTAGTATCAAGAGCCCTTTCATAATTGGTCAGCCGTAAATAATCGAGTGACATTAAAACAATAGAGGATCGAGTGGTTGAGCGCATGTAGAACAACTTAAACTGTAAAAGTACCTTGCATTAAGTATTTAACTATTGGAGTAAATGCCAGGTGGAATTATTCAGAAAACGGCTAAACATTTATCTAATTCAGCCAATTAATTTTAAAAAGTGTTTCTAGATAAAAATAACTAAAAACTAAACAGATAAATAAATAAAATAAACTAAAACCGTTCCCCATTTTAGCAAATAAGATTGTATCTCGGATCGTTAAACTGGATAGCAAGTCAACGAGCAGAGAGATTTTTAAAACTTCTGGGAGAGACTGAGACGGAGAGAGTTCTCTTCACAAGAGCCTAGTTATCGTAGGTGTCTGCTCGTAAACACTTGGGCATTTACATAACGAATGACATCTACAGAGCCAATCATACATGCCAAGTCCAAAGAGTGGACTTGGGGTACCTTGTTCGTACACATCTATATATATATATATACATATACATATATATACGTCGTGGATTCTTCTCATGCATGCCTTTCTCCTAACGCGGCCGTTGGTCCCAAACGACTTCACTTGTATACATCCTCGTTCGTCGTTCATCCTCATCTTTATCCTTTTCGTTTTAGTCTGAGTCTCATACATACATACACACATACATACATTCATTTATATATATTGTATATTGTATATTGTACAGTAAATGCGACTGGTTCCATGATTCGCGTTTTCTAACCATGACGTTCACTCGTCTCATTCGACATACTCACGATCTACGAATTGAATAATAAAATCCAACACAACCCGGAAATCTTAACAAGTTGATTTAACATACAGCATCTCCAGTAATGTAAAGTCGGATTGCTATTGGGTTTATTTTATTTTACTTTTAGTTAAAACTACTAGTTATTACACACTAATACTATACTACTTCTTGACTATATCTGATTTTAAATAAGAATAAAAATAAAAATAAAGTCTTCCAGCATCATGAAAACTATAAACTAACATTTTTAATAATTATTTATCTTGTAAATAAAATGTTGGTACAATCTCCGGTCGTCCTAATTTGTCGATGGAAATTTAATTGACGATAAAATCTAGTCATTAGTTTGTCTTGTGTGGTTTTATCTTACGATCGATCGTGGATCATGGAAATATCAATAGTTTTATATATGATTCAATATTATATAATATATTATTACTGTTGTTATTGTTATCGTTGCTGTTGTTGTTGGTATTAATACAAACGTCTCCGTTGTACCTGGTGTAGCAATAATACTTAAAACAAATAAAAATGCAGCGTATATATAAAAGACCGTGAATGTTTTTTACCCGTACCACCTGTCGTTCGAACGTGAATCCACCTATATGTCTTTTCATTTCAACTTTATACAACTCCTCCGCCGTACCTGTGTAATTCTTTATTCCGATTGAACCGATCCGCTGTCATATTTCTTGCTGCGCTGTTCACTCGACGACGCAATTTAGAACTCGATAAAATGCCGATGTATACCGCGTTATCTGTATCCTTATATTTATTATTATTTCAAAGTTTAATCGTAATCGTTCGCGTAGCTTTTCACTCATCACTTCTATTAATTATTTATTATTTATTATTAGTAGTAAATTCATTCACGGTATGATAATAATTAAACATAAATAAATAAGAAGTGATGAGTAGATTATTCAGTGCTGGGTGTGGCATCATGTTAAGATGTAATTACTGAGACTAATTATTGATAATATATTTTATTCACACGTCGTTTATTACTACTGCTTATTTATTATCTAACAAGAACTAGTTGTTTTTTATTAAAAAATATATAAAAATATAATAATCTCTAGTATCGATTATTGATTATTAAGTTCTAATATATAATTAAAAATAGATTATTTTAATTGTCAAGAGGTAGAAAAATTTTGATGATTTCCGGAACGATGATTTAATTACCGATATTTGCCGTTTGCTTTTTTATAAATAAATAAGATCCCTTTGATTTATTTCTCTAGGGTTCGTTGATCGATTAAGTTACATTAGTAACCGATTAACTCCCACGACTGGAGTAGAGTGGACTGAAAGACATCGGGGCACGCGAGATAGCTGGATGATGGCAAATATCACACATGCGCGATATAATACCAATCTATGTATAAATGAACGTGTATAATATGGAGGAGAAATGAAACGACTAGCTCACGCGGCACTCCCGCAAGCGAACCCACTTGTGGCCGATCCAAGGGGCAATAAACATAATGGCGCGTCGTTAATTAAGTGGATTTTCCAATCAAGATTCAATCGGTCTCGGTGTAAATGTAAATGGGAACGGAGCTTTATTCAGTATGTACAAATGTACTGTAGGAGTCCGGAATTCTAAGTCGATTAATTTGACTTGCATTTTCATCAAACATAAGAGTTTTCTATTTTTTAATTTTCAATATAATGACATTAATTTCTTATTGGATTATAATCAATACAAGTTCATTACTTTTTCAATAAATTTAAAATTCTTAACTGAAGGATCTTCGTGATGCAAAAAAAAATCACTGTCGAAAAATACTGCAATAAAAAATGAAATAAACTAAATGAAATGACGCGTATGTGCGTGAAAATTATGCGAATATATAAGAGAAGAGTATAACTCTTGCATCAGGATCAGGATGAGCGACTGAAGCACTGCGGGGGCTTGCCGAGGAGACAAAGTCACAGCGGGATTCTGTTTCTATCTCTGAAACTACCCCCCGTTTGTACGTTGAATCCTCCGTTCAAATGAAATTTTCCACAACATTGCATTTGAATACGATTAAAGCGAGAGATAAAATCCGCGAATGAACGAGAGAGAGCGGGAGAGGATACCAGCCTCGGGCATGATAAAACTCAGTGGATTGCTTACTATAGCATACAAGAGGTACGATTGCTCTAAATCGAATCGTAACTTATAATGTATCCATTCCAATAAGCGAGAGGATAGAAAATATCGAGAGTTACCCCCGTGGTGGCATCTGCGTGATTCATCGGTCGGTAACGTGGATTCTCGAGCTAATTCCACTTAGGTATTATATCTGGCACACTGTTATGTATATGTACTCGATACTCCACTCGAGTCTGTCTCTACAGCCCTCCATTAGTCTGTTGTGTATGAAACCCTTCCATCAGACACGATACTGTCCCACAAAATCTAATAATTGGAATTCAATCCCCCGTGTATCGTATATTTACACCCACTCGACTTTCAAGGCGAGACTCTCCAGTCTCACGTTTCTCAAATCAAATTATTACAATAAACTTAGCTATCAATCTTGTTATTTATCAGACATTTAAATCAGTGACACTGCCAGCAATTTATTTTTTTTTTTTAACCTTAGGAGAAATTTTATTGAAATTTTACTGCCTAATCTAAAAATTGGCTAGTTAACTAAATTTAAGTGTTTACTAAATCTTTAATAATAGATGGCGGTATATTCTTCCCTAATTTCAATCAGCATAGACTTTGATTATTACTATCAAAAAGTTTTTAAAAAATCAGTCAGCTCTTTTTATTAAAGCTGTACTTAACAATAATATTAAAAATAGTCTCAGGTGTCTTACATAATTCACTTTTGGCATTGATAAACTTGCGTCAGACATGATATAACACCTCAAAGATAAAGAATTCTGAAAAATCAAATTATTTAGACGTTTTTCAGCCAGCCCAAGTAAAAGAAATAACTCTCAACTTGTCTATACCATAATTTAATTTAATTCCTTTTATTTTTTTAAGGTTCAACACTTGAGATTTTTCATCTTATCTCATTCACCGTCCAACGCAGTGCAGCGTATAGTAGTAACCAATATCCATCAGCATGGAGCAAGACCTTAAAGCCGTTCTTCATCCCCAACAACAGCCAATACCCTTCTTGGTTGTCTACCGAGCAAGAAGCACGTGTGCGTCAATATACGTGGTGGATTTCCCAAGAAGATCGGTATATACTGCTCTCCAGCAGCCAGCAATATACACGTCGTATATCACCTGGCTCAGCTAATACCGGGTGAGATGTGCGTGAGGCTATCTACGCTCCATAAAACACTCAGATAGTATGGCGAGGGAAAGCAAAGTCCTCTGCCGAATTGTATATATCTATATGCCGTATATCGTACTCCAAACACTAGGTACATATTGAGAGAGATAGCTGCTCGCAAACAGAAGACCAAGGAAAGGAAGACAAAAGAAAGACTAAACTGAACATGAAGGAATAGGGCGGATGACTGTCAACGCAGGTGCAAACAGTCTCATCATAAATATGCTGTGCTGGGAACAGTTTTTTCCAACCTTATATCGGAAATTTAATTGGGGCGTGGTTGGAGCCATTATTTTATCTTTTTTTGGACATGGAAGTGGAGGCAGGAGGTGAGGAACATATTTTATTAATATTAATCATGATAGTTGTTCTAGTTGATTGCATGTTCATAAATAGATTCAGATGTCCAAAGGTTGTGGTTACGCTCGAAATCAATTAATCATTGAAGATAATAACGGTCGACACCTACTACTCTACTCTAGTTGACGTGATGAACAGCAATTTAGAGAGTTTTGCTGTAAGTAAAAGACGAGAAAGATATTTAAGGTATCGATGAACGAGGTGTCGTTTCTAATGGTACATGTGCGTGATGCTTTATGTTTGTTGATCCGTTCAATTGGTTTAATATTTAAGTATATAAATATATCGAGTTGCCGAGGTGAGTGTTAAAAGGTAGGTTGGTACGGCCAACCCTCGGCTAAATGTTATAAGTTATATGTTATACTCCATTCACCTCTTACTTCTCCGCTCTATTCCATCTTTATTTATTACCAACGAACTTACTTCAAACACCGGTTTACGGTTTATAAACTAATACGAATACAACGGAATTTATTTATCCAGTCGTATTATTTTTAATAACCAAGTGGAGATGTTTGGGCAAAAAGTATAATGAGAGTTTTGGTTTGGTTTTGCCCAAATTTGCTTAAGATTATTGGCAGAAGAGCGCGAGTGGCAGTTTCGCTGTTCGAGCTGTTAACTCAATGAGATATTGTGTGTACCTATGGACAGATACTTGATGAGGCCCACGCGAGACCTGTGTACACACCAGCTTCAGCTACGGTAGTTCAACCCGTGTGTACGTTTCAACGCGTTCTTGAGAGCCAACCAAAGGGGTAGGATATTTATGTATGTATATATGAAGAACGCTAGAGGGTACTTGTGTTAGGAGATGCTGGTGAGTTAAACTAACAAAGATTTGTCTTCTATGTATTGTACGGACGTTACTTGTGTTTGGTCGTGTTTAATAAATGTGTTTACTTGGATGAATGTATATGTGTGAAAACGCGACCTAAAGTTATTGCTCGTGGATAACTAAATATAAGCTACCCATTCAAGCGAGGTCTACTCAGTCCAAAAGTATTTTACTCCTATTCAGCAATTATATCTTCTAATTATAGTCATTAAAGTTTATCAATTTTTTATTTTTGTTCAAAAAAGATTGATTCGAATACGAAAAAAAAAATCTCAAACTATTGTCTGCTAGGAGTTTCATGTAAAAAAAATTGAAAGATGTTTCAAAAATTTTTCATAATTATAAGCAAGATATTATAAATTTTTAAAGTTAAAAAAATAAATATATACTTTTATACATTGGTTTAGTTTACATAACTCAACCTTTGGCTACCTACACAAGTCATTGACTTCCGTTAAAGAAACCGAATTTTTTGCTATTCAAATTCGTGAGTAAACCTAGCATGGATCGTCCGTAAAAAAAATGAGGAAGCTAATTATAATGATTATTGAAATAAATATTCCAATAATTAACAACAAATATTATTATATGTTAAACCGGTGAGCAAACTCGACACTTGAAGTGAATTTAAAGGGACATTTTTTACAAGCAAAGTGGTTGTTGAACAACAAAGAGAAGTGTTTAACGCGCGTGCGAACACCGTAAAAGAGTGACACAGGTACTGAGGAGCTGTAGTAATATAACAGGATAAACATTTGAGACAGTCAGTTACCCAGTCAAATATTTGTAACCGGAACCCGTGTGTTATCTTAAACACATAACACTGTTAAATGTTAAACAGCAGACCAGGTTAATTCAAATGACAACCAGTGTGTAGTGTTGTACTACACTAACTAATGTTGAAATATCTCACGAAGCTTAAGTTAATGAATAGCCTTCTTTTATAAAACACCTTAATAATAACGCAGTATCTCGTTCACTTCCTCTCCATACCTGTCTCTCCGTAATTCCAGGATGTCACAATCTTATCTCTGTTTGCGTCGCACTTGATTTCATACACTACAATATTGTCAAAACTGTTTGGTTAGACTTTTGACTAATTTAATACAAGTAAAGGTGAAACAACAAAAGTATGTTCATCTTTCTAAATATTATTTATCTTTTGAAACAATGGAAACATTTATTATCAAAACTATATCCAAAAATTACAATTTTAAAATTCAATCTAATTTGTCTTCATTGATGTTAAAAATCGAAACTCTTCGAACAATCAAATTTAATTTTACTTTTTTTATAAAATTATTTTCCAAAAAAGTGTAAATTTTTTATCGAAGGTTCAAAGCAAGATTATTTAACTTTAAAAACATTTTAGATTAAATTTTTCGATTCGACCCGAACTAGTCTCATTTTTGGACAAAGAAAAACCCAGTTGATCCATAAGTATCCGGTAAGTCGAGACGAAATACAAGGGAAACGATAAATCGCAGTTATTAGCAAGAGATTACGTGAATCCGCGTTTGGATTGTTGGCTACATGAGGTGGCAAATCCAAAATCCATATATACCCACACCAATCAAGAGGATGGTTTCGGTCCTTACCAGCATAAACGCGGTCACCGAATCGTCCTGTCCTTATCCAAATATCTATATCTGTATTTATATTTATATTGTTTGTATATACGCAGGGCGAGCAACCGAGGGATGTAAGAAGATTCCGACGCGTGCACATTGTTAGGGGAGTCAGATTAACTCTGCAAGCCTGACGTATGTGCTTCGTCTTCTAGCGCTACCCCGTCGACGAATCACGTATTTCTATTATTATTATTATTTTATCTTTTTTCTCCGACTTATACATTAGACAGTGGCTGGTAGTGTATGGACGTTAAGTAAAATGTGGCTGAGGTCTACGACTCGGGGAACTAAGACCCAATATTCTGATAATACCGGTACTTGTGGATTAAGATAGATCTGACGTTGAGTAACTACTGGCTGTGTTTTCTTCCGCTTCTTTTATAAAAAAAAAAAAAAATAGAAAAAAATAAGAGCGTGTAATTGAGAGTGAAAAAATAGCACAATTGGAAGACTAATTGGAAGAGCTGATAGTTGATGCTTGTATTGGACATTAATTAAGTAATTTGATCGATGGAAATTTAATTAAGGTTATTTGGGTCAGGATAAGTGAGCTTAAGATCGGTAGTTCGTAGAACCGTGGAAATTAAAATTGAAAGCATCTTCACTTTATAGCAGTCAACTTGATGGTTCGGTTTGGTTGCATATAAATATACCTTGTACCTTATTGTTGATGAAATCTTCTCTTTGTGGATTTACTTGGTGACACAGTAGCGATGATCGAGTGGAATATAAATCAAAAGTCGATGTACGATATAGAGATCAGCCATAGGTATGAGTACAAGCACAAGCACTTGGAAGTATAATTAAATTATAGCCAAGCCGAAGATAAGATACCGATACGATATTTGAATCTACAAACTGGTGGAACGATAATTCAAGGCTTAACTCGATTCGAGAAAGCTCGCGCTAATTAAATTAGCACTTGGTGCAGACGAGTCTGAGGCAATTTCATCTGGAATTATTTATGAGCTACGATTCAGTGCATATACATTTATCCTGAGACTGTTACGTGTTATGTGTTTGTGTGCATCTGACTTTCAAGTGATACCAATTAAATGTTTATTTAGCACTTTTAAATGCCATGTTTTACTAAAAATACTTTCGTTAATATCTATTAATTATCATTTTATTTACTCTGTTACTGAGTCAATTAGACCGCGAGTGAGACATCAATTTGTCTTATGATTGCCTGGAGATTTCTCCTGAGGTTTGATGATAGTTCCGTCCTTGTATTTACTTTACTTGCCAACTAGTAACTCAGTAAACAGTCATTAAGGAATAATTTAAAAGAAATATTTGTCTGAAAAATAAGTAAATTCACTGATAAAAGTCGTCAAGTTATTCAAATTCTTGCAATCACTTGCACCGGGAACCGACGTAATTATCGCGGTATTGCGTGAATAATGTGTTTTTTTTTATCAACAACCGTGAGTACTGAAATGTACTTGGAGTTTTCTCACCCAGACAGAGAGACAGAGTCTTAGACGTCATTATGGTGCCCATTAATGTATCTTGCTGCCTGGAGCTTTACCCTCGAGCTTTTTATTTTCCCCAGCACCAACACAAGACAACTTGCATATTAGACGCAAGTCTTAGTCCCTCCCCTCGCAATTTAACGTCTTCACACCCTGACTCGACGAATAGACCAAAGAGAAAAAGAGAGAAAACAGTATCGACTAATGAAATCAATGGATGCGTGCCGAAGTAAAACACGATCGTCGACCCCCGATGAGCTGAACGTTGAACGCTGAGTATATTGAGCAGTTCCCGGGAGGGGTGTAAGGCCTCAGAGCCACACCTCGAGGGTGGCTAAATCGTTTTAATTTCCGAGATACATTAGAGACCTCGGAAAATCTGCATCAACTGTAATACTCTAGATTGAAACGAGGAAATAAAAGAATTAAGTGTGTATAGATATACGCCAAGGTTCTGGTTTTAACGACGCGCCGAGAGCTCATCGATCTTGGGTGACAAACAGAGGTCGATCGAGGTCGTGCTCTTGTCATTATTTTCGATCACTTCTTATTATTTATTATTCTGTCTTAGTTTTAGTCTTATTACTTTGCTTGTTGTTAATATCGTTATTTATTGTTCTAGGGTTGTTTATTCAACTTATGGTTGGTGGACGATACAATGACTCCCACGAAAAAAATATAGATGCTTACTTAACATGTTTTTATTTAATGATATTGAAATCAGCAGACGATAATTTTTTTGATGCAACTTTGGAGCGCTTTACTATTTTAACAAATGATATGAAAAATTATTTAGTTCAAAAGTTGTAGAAAATTTTGTGTTATATAATTCTTAGTGTCAGAAAAATGAAAAAAACCTTTAAAATTTTTCAAAAAGAGATTTAATTAAATTTTAAAAATATGTACTTATTATAAAATTATAATAATTATTAATCTTCAGGATAGCTATAACTATTGTGAGATAAAAAAAAACAATTTAAAACTTCAGGAGTCGATAAATTTATTAAAAAATGACTGTAGATAAATTAGCATTAACAGCGATGTTTCGCAAATACTTTTACCTGAGCAATTAAGAGGTTTATTAAATAAAAAAGATAGTGAAGCTCTGAAGAAGTTTTAAAGGTCAAGTATCATTACTTAAGATATGATGACCTGTTGTGTGATTGGTTGATTAGAGTGGTGATTGTGAGTGGTGAGAGGATAATGATAACCATAACCATAAAAAGGTTATTTTAAGAGCTGGTTATTTCATTCTGAAGATGATTCGGTAATCGAGTATGGAAACGGATGCAGACATTCGGAAACGTCAATAAGAATCAGAATTATCGCAAGAATATTTTTAATTCATAACAATGAGGAGGAGGAGGAGGAGGATGAGATTAATTTAATAAAATGTCATACACAGAAAGAATGGTTCACTTGAACCAAGAAAATATTTTTTTTGCTAATTATTTTCTTGGGCGAAAAAAAAATTTTTTTTTGACACAAGAAATTTCACTTATCCCAACAAAATTAATTCTCTTGCTTCAAGAAATACGTATCTTGATCCAAGACAATTTATTTAAATCAAGAAAATTTTCTTGTTTTGAGAAAATTTTTCTCTTGCTCCAAAAATTAAGTTCTTGATAGAAGTAAATTTTCTTGTCTTGAGAAAATTTTTCTCTTGCTCCAAAAAATTAAATATCTCGATAATAAATTTTCATTAATATTTTTATTGACGAACATGTCAAATGGGAAGATCAAATAATATTGAAGCATTTTCTTTCATTCAATATGTATAATTGCGTGATAAAATAATCTAAAATGGGTATCAAATATTCAAGAGAAAAATTTTCTCAAGGTGAGAAAATTTTTTTCTCAGCTGAAGTAGGTGGCGCTGCTTCCCTAAAGTATCTAAAAATCTTGATCCAATATAAAAATTTATTGTATCAAGTATTTATGATCATTTGAATTAAGAAAAATTACTTCCACCAAGAATAGAATTTCAAGAAAAATTTTTACGTCGGCCAAGACAACTTCGGTCTTCCTTCGGGCACCCGAAAATTTACTTGAGCCAAGAATTTAATTCTCCAGTCAAGAAATTTTTTTTTCTGTGTAATAACCGGAGTTAAGTCGGTAGTCAATAAAATTTTACTCCTCGTCAAATAAAAAAAAAAATAGAATTTCCCTGGGCGTTCGGTGAAAGACAATAATAGACTGAAGTAAGAAGTATACTGAAGAAATAGGAGTAGAATAAGAATAAGTAAAGCGTAGGATGGAAAAACGATTGTAAGAAAATGTTTTTAAGACAATTGGTGAAGCAGCTGTAGGTACACTTGGTGGTACCGTGATAGCTTTCAAAGAGCCGAGTAAAGGTTCTTCAATAAAAAGAGCTCTCAGAAGGAAATGGAAAGGGGGTGAGGAGGGTATTGTCTTTTTACGGCCTTCACAGAGATCGGTCTGTTCTCGAGCAAGTATCTACCCTCTTTGTTCACTATTATATTTGTTTTCTTCTTTTTTTCCGTGTTTTACTGTACTATCTCTCCCTATACCTAGAAAATCTTATGCGCGGGATCTTACACTTTCTTACACTTCTACTAGTACGAGCATTATCCAAAAGAGATCACCTTTTACCGGTCGTTGTGACCTCGTCATTCCACTCTTATCTTTTACAGCAGCACTTGCAATATAAGACGGAGTGTAAAGAGGGTTACTGTAAGTCCGACGTGATGTTCAATGACGAGCTCGTCAAATCCTCCAACGATTGAAAATTATACAGGGATCAGTTTTACGAGCGAGATACTTTTCAACTTGCAATATCCATATAATTATTTCCGAGCCTGATAAAATAGATATTTTTTTTATTGAATTTTTATGATTAATGATTAACAATCATGTAAATTTTTAATCGTAGTCTATTGATAGAAATTTTTTACCGACATTTAAAAACAATAATCAAATAAAGCAATCAAATAAATAAAACAATCGAAAAAAAAAATATAAGTATGGTGTTGGCCAAGAGTCAAGAGTTTGTTTGAATGTAAGAGTATGTAGCAAACTTATTCACGGTCTTGAGCTTCGTTAACGGGGAGATACAAGACTGGTTTAATTGATTGAACACGATTTTTACATGAATATATAGGCATGTAGGTTCTATGTGGATGATATAAATATGTATGTATGTATATTTTGATGAAATAATAAAAACAAAATTGGAAAGACTGGTGAGGCTGACAGCAGCGTGAATATAAATGAGACGCGGTGGTTAATGCTCGTTATAAATTCAGATAAACACCGGTCGTCGGAGAGAACCGTATAATTGCCTGGCATATGTACGAGCCAGGATCGATTGCGATCGGCAGTATGCTGATTAATATCAGGGCAATATCGGAAGAACCATTCTGTACTATACTATACTGTACGAAACCACATAGTGTATACAGAATGGACTATACATACGTGAAATAGATATTGAGTGCGGGTACCCATAGTTCTAAACTCAAGATCAATCGCAAAGGAAGAAACTAAGCTAGATACCTTCACCCGCATTGTTACTAACTACAAATCTATCCGAATAGCATAGAACGGAATGAAAGAAAAATCTTCATCGCTGATTAGACATATCAGCAAGGGATTCGCGAAAAATAATGTCAGTGTATGATTACAGTAATTGCAAACGATAATGTTGTCGTGTTTCTGCTAATGAAACAATTTTCAACAGCCAAGATAAAATTAAATTTCTCCGTCCTCGGTGGAAAACGTAAGCAATTTCTTGGCTATCTCTCTGTTTCTGGATCGTGTGTTTTAGAGGGCTGACGTTTTTCTTTATCCATTTCCTAAGTGACAGAATAAAACAAAAGAATGTAAAAAGCGGGGAGCCGTAGTGTGAAAAAGTATGCAAAATGAATTGGTAACTTTTAATTAAGATGATATCGTGAAGAGTTGGGGGCAAGTCGAAGGGGAGACCGTGGTATATTACCTTAAAAGTATCAAGGGTAATGCTCGGAATCGAGAAATGCTGGTAAGAAGAAGGTATACAGATACTGAGATGTAAATGGCTTAGGTTAAAAACGTAACTAAGAGAAAGAGAAGGAAGCGGTTCGTATTCTTTTTGTTCATGCCAACTATTCATCATCGGTGACACTTCTTAAGATAGTAATATAAGGGAAAGTCTCTTTCGCTTTGCACAACTCACTCCGTGGGCCCTCGGGGCTTCCTAATGGACCCGACTTCGATCTTACCACCCTCTTAATGTATATTATACATATATATTTTTAGGTACAGAGAGAAAATCTTTAGATAAAAGACTCCAAAGGATTTTAATTTCCAACATCGTTTCTGGATAACAAATAGGTCGTGAGAAAACTGGTATTGATTGTCAATAATTTTTACAGTTTGTACAAGAAATGGAAATCAAGTTCTCATTTTTTTTATTATTTATAGGGAATATAATAAAAATACGAAAAAATTCATCCCTTTTGCGATACAGAGGAATAAAAAATGAAATGAAAAATATTATCTGACATAGAGCGAGGAATAGAAACTCCTTTTTGCGACAGGTCTTTAAATAACGAATGAACTTAGCTACTTGAGTCGCGGTAAAAAACTACAAATAATATAGGGAAAAAATATTAAAAAAGAGCGTATAGTACAGAAAGGGTGTCTGTGGGAAATAACGTAATCACAAGGTGTCACGTGTGACATGCGTGCATAAATGTATATTTTTTTCTTGGGCTGTTACTGTCTCTGGAACAGCTACCCTTCAGTACATCCCGTGGGTGGTGCAGGACTCGGGGCGCAAATAGTATATGTGCATAAGAATAAATAAAATAAGACCAAATATATACATTGAGAAAAATAAGTCTTAGTCTCAAGTCGAGATAGGTGACATCCCCACCATACTGTCCCGTGGGAGTTGTGTGATAAAAACGAATGGCTCTTGAGATAAACAGAGAGAGTGAGAAAACAAAAGTACTCTGTAGATAGATTGATATAAGTATAAGGTATAAGGTGCAGAAAAACGGAAGGGTAAAAGTGTCTTCACGTTCTCTGTTTCTCTATCCCACGAGACTCACAGTAGAGGTAAATAAAGAAATTACTTGCTGCGGAAAACTCATGAATTCGTAGGATGCCTTGCGACACAATATATATCTCCATCTAGATCTAAAATTAACTCGCTTGAAAATGTAGCCAAAGAAAAAAAAAAAAAGTTTTATGTGATGAAGAAGAAAAAATTGTTGTTGAATTGCTAAATAAATATATAATGCAAAAATGGTAACTTTTTTTAGGTGTAAGGTGAAGGTGAAAATGAAGAAGTAAGAAAATACGTTTTCATCCTTCCAGAGCTCTCCTGTGTTATAAGGCCGTTAATAAAGTTAAGATTGTATTATATAAGAAGGGAATGATCTTATAACAGCGATATAAAGTATACAATAATAACAATAATGACAATAATAACTTTTGGTAGCGGTAACGATGGTTTATAACGACGTGAAATGGCATTGTCGCGAAACGAAAGTAGTATCCCGTCGACACACAACTCCATGGAATATTTAAGCCTCGATTTCATATCCTCAAGGTGAGGGTAAGGGTAGCCAAGACAAGCCGCTTTTCTATATACTTAGCTTGATATACCAAACTGTGTTTGGGTGATATTAAACCAAGCGAGACCAAAAAGCAACAAAGGAGACGGAAAAAACGCCGAGGTGAGAGGTGATAAAAAAAAAAATAACGTAATGCTCGAGATGAAAAATGTCGGGAGAAAAATAATATAAGAATTATCCAGTTACTCCGCCTCGATATTTGACACATAATGGGATGAAACGCTACCCCAAAAGTTAAGGGTGTACTTTCTCAGTTACCGCTAAAACGAAAACTCTAGTCCAAGTCATTATTATTCATTACTCATTGCTCAGTGTTCGATTACTTATTTATATTGTTACTCATATTTACCGTAGATACTCATATATTCTGCTCTGCTTTCTACTATAGCCACTATTCAATATTTATCTGTATTGATGTCGAACCATGATTAATTTCATAACACCTTCGGAAAAATTTACTGATATTATCATATATATCCTGAAAAGAAAATTTTTTTCAAAAATGATAATGAATGCTTGCATTAACGATAAGCAATTAATTCTCTACTGAAACTATTTAGGGATATTAATTTCTGCGAAATAAAGGAGCTTAACCATTTATATCAAAGGCATTCAAATAGATTATAAAAAGCGTAAGTAAGACGTATTCGCGTAACTGTCATGCAGATACACAACAATATGAAGATCCACCCTCTTATAACGCTCCTTGTCTTTTTTTACTGAGATCGTGGTTTGATGAAATAGAAGCAAAGTGTCTATGCTCGCTCTCGCTCGTGTCTTGTATGAACGGAGGAGCGACCTTAAGATATTAAATACTTTACCCGCGATTAGATCTCTCTTATTGTGCCAGCGGTGTCAGACAAGTGGTGTGTGTGTATTCGCGAGAGAGAAGTAAATGAGTGAACTCGTCTCACAGCTTCGAGTTTCGAGAACCAAGAGACAAAGTACCAAGTAAAGACAATACCCGAAAGCCAGAATATAGTAAATGGTGTACGGTATATAGGAGAGACAATTGCTCAGTGAGCGGAGCGAGACGCTCTTATAACTGCTGTATAATTTCCTGCAACGACACCTTCATTGTACCCTGGCATTTCATTCTTATCGCTCAAGCACCGCACCGAGCTACACTATACTCTCGAGTATTAGAGATGAAGTAGATGAAGAAAGGGATGGAAATAGAGATGCTGATGGAGATGGAGATGGAGCGCACGGGAGCAAGTGCAGAAGCACTGAGGGTGGTTTGTGTATACAGCCCACACCGGTACCGGGTTCTATTCGGGTTGGAAAGAGCTTCTTCCACTGGTGAATAGAAGCAAGGCCAAGGGTGTAAATGAAGATCGAGATTGTCAACGAGATTCACCCGGTTGCTTCCGGTACTGCTATAACCGTAAACACATCTTTCATCGGCTCATTTACTTTATCCTTATTTTATTAATTTAAAAGGGATTTTTTTATCAAATTTATTTAAGAAATTTTCCAAGTAAATTTATTTTCATAAATTGTGAAAAAATTCGTGGGCTTGAAAATAAATTTCAATTTCTCCCATCAAAAAAAAAATTTATATCAATATTTTATACATTTATTCCCTGAGGGTTGTTTCAGTATGTAAAATAATTTTAAAAAAATATTGATTTGTAAAAATTTTTTTAAATACATTACTTAAGTAATGAAGATTAAAATAATTCAGGAACCCTGTGTGCATCAAGGTAGCAATAGAATCGTCCAATTGTTAAAGAATAGAATGGTTAGTTTTTTGTACTTTGATTATTATAGTTTTTATTGTTGTAATAGCGTATCTCCGTGACTCTTAGCGTGGATCGTCTGCAGTTTGAATAGAGCAGAAGTGTATACAACAATTCGCCATGTATATAGGCAGATACCATTCTATGCCTATCCTATATACTATAGACGTATACACGAATCTACACGGAGTGGAAAATATACACACGACACAATGTGACTGAGGGGAGAGACAACAGAGCCACCCTGTCCGGACACAACACGCATCACTGCGCTCTTTAAACCGACCTGTTTTTTTTTTTTATATTTTATTTTCATTTTTTTTAACATGAATGAATAGCCGAGTGAGCGAGGAAGAGAAAGACAGAAGTCGCGAGAAAAAACCCTAGAATGCTAAATATAAAGGGAAACAAAATGAAACGTGTAAGAGCTCGAAACGTGTATCTGTGTCTCGCATTGTCATTTTTTCATTCACTGCCGATTTTGCGGTCGGTTTGCATAGCGAAACGATTGTCAAAGCTTGGCCTTATTCACGTACCTCCACCGGTGAACGAATTTTCGGATAAAGATCAAATCTGAGCGAGTTAAATTGAAATTATTTTTATCTCAAAATGATTTTTAATTTTAGATTTAAGATTAAAGATTGCTCGAAAGTTATAATTGATATTTATCTTGGCAGATCTGTTTATAAATTACACTTGAGAGCCTAACCGGTTAACGCAATGGTTTTATTATTTGGATTTGAGATGGTGGTGATGTAATATGTTTGCCTGCCGCGTGCATCGCCGGTTCAAGTGGATTTTTCGGGTCAGCCGTGTTATGTTGAGAAAACAAACTTATTCAACTTAAACTACCAACACTAACATTACGTAGCAGGGGAGAGCTTTAACCCTCGGTGGGATTTTTATCTGTTATTTATATTTCCCAGTGATTGAGATCGCTCTGAATAGTACGAGAGAACGTAAACGTTGCCGAAGCTCTTGAGTGATCTCTGTCTCTTATATCATATTATATTATATCTCTGCAGTG